>NC_091752.1:33314165-33614165 GCF_043380555.1 Nothobranchius furzeri
GGCACCTGTGGCTACACTGTAGCTCATCACCATCAGTGTGTGAATGTTTATGTGTGAATGGGTGAATGATGCACTGTAGTGTAAAGCGCTTTGGAGTCCTTACTCTGAGAGGTGCTATACAAGTGTGCGTCATTTATCATTATCATTTATGATTGAGCAAAGAACCTCTCACACCTAAATACACAAGTGTGTAATTATTGGAGGAAACAGGGAAGTGAGGAAGTGCCGCTGTTTAGCCAGACCAACAAAGGGATGGTCCAATAGTTGCTTTATGTCAGAAATAATTGGCAGAGATTTTCAGACAAATGCGTGACAACCACTTTATTATTTTTGTTTGTTTGTTTTATCTCTACAATATGTTTATAGCTTATATGTTAGAACATTGTAAAGAGGCATGAAAAAATGTGTTAGGCTAATTTGTTTCTCAAATTTGCCCTTGCAGCTTTAAATAAAATGTATAAAATAGAACTAATATTTTACATTAATTGCTAATGTAACAAAGGTGTTGGACTTTAACACATTTTTTCAAGTATTTTTAGCTGAGAAATGTGGGTAAAATGTACTAAAAGGCCTTGGTTCAAATTTCCCTGAATAAACTGAGCACAAACTGTTACACCAATTTTGTTGTTCACATTCTAACTGTTTTGTTTTTACAGTGTTTATCGAATCACTGCCCACACATTGTCATGGTCTGCGTCCTGCGTCTCCCCCATGTGTCTCCTTGTGTTCATAATGTGTCTCCTTGTCTGCATCCCTCCATGTTTCTTCTTGTGTTCCCCAGCCCACTCCAGGTTTTCCCCTTAGGTTTTCTTTTTAGGTTTCTGTGCCCCTTTAAGTCTCCAGCTCCCTCCAGGTTTCCCCGTAGTGTTTTCACATTTAGAAATCCCATCCCTGTTTTTCTTATGGTTGTCTTGTTTTCAGGTTTTAGGAGTTCACTTATCTGTAGTTTCTCTGTAGTTTTATTTTACCTAGTCAGTTTTCCCCACTCAGCTAAGTAGTCACACCTGATCCCTTCGTATCACTCCCCACACACCTGTCACCTGTTTCCCTGATTGTTTCCCTCTGTGTGTATTCAATTCAATTCAAAAATACTTTATTAATCCCAGAGGGAAATTGATTGCTGTAGTAGCTCAGAATAATAATAATAATCAAGTCATCAAAGAGTTATTGTATATTACAATGGCTGTTGGCAGGAAGGATCTCCAGTAGCGGTCAGTGTTGCAGCGAAACTGAAGAAGCCTCAGACTGAAGACACTCTTCTATTGTCGGACAGTCTTGTGAAGAGAATGCTCAGGGTTGTCCATCATTTTCTTGATTCTCTGGAGAATCCTTCTCTGCATTAGCTCCTCCAGTGGTTCCACAGTCGTCCCCAGAACAGAACCAGCCTTTTTTATTAGGCTGTTGAGCCTTTTCAGGTTCCTGCTTCTGATGCTGCTACCCCAACAGAAAATGGCTGAAGAGATTACACTCTCAACAACAGACTTGTAGAAGATCTGCAGCATCTTGCTACAAACACTGAAGGACCTAAGCGTCCTCAAGAAGTGCAGTCTGCTGTGTCCCTGCTTGTAAACAGCTTTGCTGTTTTTTCTCCAATCCAGTCTGTTGTCCAGGTGAACTCCAAGGTATTTGTATTCCTCAACCACCTCCACTTCTTCTCCCATGATGGAAACAGTGTTTGACTCCACCCTGTTTCTTCTGAAGTCTAAAATCATCTCCTTTGTTTTGTTCACGTTCAAGGTCAGATGATTGTTTCCACACCATGCCACAAAGCGCTCCACCAGCTCTCTGTACTCAGCTTCCTGTCCATCTCTGATTCACCCGACAACTGCAGAATCATCTGAGTATTTCTGTAGATGACAGGTCTCTGATTTGTACTGGAAGTCTGAGGTGTACACGGTGAAAAGGAATGGTGAGAGTACAGTCCCCTGTGGTGCTCCAATGTTACTGATCACCTGGTTTCATGTGCAGTTCTTCAGCCTCACAAACTGTGGTCTGTTTGTCAGGTAGTCTTTAATCCAGGTGATAGTTGAGCCCCCCACCTGTGTCTTCTGGAGTTTCTGGCAAAGTACATCAGGCTGGATTGTGTTAAATGCACTTGAGAAATCAAAGAACATGACCCTGACAGTGCTGCCTGCTTTGTCCAGATGACAGTGGATTGGTTGAAGCAGCTGGATGATGGCATCTTCAACTCCAACTCCATGGCGATAAGCAAACTGCAGCGGGTCCTGATATGTTCTAGTTTGCTTATTCAGGTGGACCAACAGGAGTCTCTCCAGGACCTTCATGATGTGGGATGTCAGGGCAACCGGTCTGTAGTCTTCATTGACTGATGGGCGAGTTTTCTTTGGAACTGGAACAAGGCAGGATGTCTTCCACAGGACTGGAACCTTCTCCTGGGCCAGGCTGAGGTTGAAGAGGTGCTGCAGAATTCCACAGAGCTGCTCCGCACAGGCCTTCAGTACTCTGGGGCTGACACCATCTGGACCTGCAGCCTTGTTTCTGTTCAGTCTCACCAGCTGCCTCTTCACCTGACTTCTAGAGACAGATAGGTGGGAGGGGGAGGTAAATGGGGCGGCAGCATCTCCTGACTTGGTTGAAGACAGATTTATAGAACCAGAAGAGTCCATGACTGCATTAGAGGACAAAAGAGCTGGCGTGTGACAGGAAAACGTTGGATCAGAGGAGGATGGGATGTCTGATTGGCTGGGGACAGGCGAGGAGATATAACCCTGTGGTGTTGGTCCATTGTTTGTGTGAGCCTTGTTCCCACCCCCTCTAAGTATTTGGATATTCATCTTGTGGTTTTTGGATGTTCCCAGTTTTTGCCTCTTGATTTTTTGGACTTTTGGTTTTAGGCTTCCAGCCCCTTTGGATGTACCCCTTAATAAAGGATTTTACGTTTACACTACTCCTGCCTTTGTGTCATCCTGGGTCTGCATCTTGGGTTCTAACCTCCTCCAAACTCTCATTGTGACACATATTTATCTCTATCGACTCTAATTCCTACTCTTGTAAAGGTGACGAATCGTTTTTCCAACAATGAGATATTTGTTACCAAAAACATTGATACATCAAAAAAAGAAACCACCAAATACAATTATCCTTGTTTTTTGTGCCAGCTTTATTAGCCTGACTAACTGAAAACACTTCCTCTGTTTTTGCTGGACTGCTGCAGCAAACCAGCTCCACTGTGTTTGGTCCGAACAGTAGCTTCTGCAATAAAATAGTGAAATTTCAGCAATGGCAACCATGCATGAAAGGCAGAACTTCACAGCCGAAGCAAAAGGCTCCACAATGCACACACTATGCTGCCAGACGATGCGCTATATTCTGACTCTGCAGGTAGACTGGACCCCTGCACAACGTCAAATGAAGGTCAGATTGGCTTTACATCTCAGGAGACAAAGCAGCTTATTTTATTGTGTCATAATGCACCATAATAATCTGTATGTGGTATAAAATAATGTAGGAGTATGTTTTAGGCTTAAAAATCTCATTTTAATCCAACCATAAAAAAATAATAAAAGTTATAGCTAGAAGTGATGAACAATTACCATAACTCTCCCTCTCTCTCTCTCTTTTCTTGCTTCACAGCCCACAGCTTCAGTATTTTGGGTCATAGCCACTGCTCTCATCAGTCCTGTTACCAGCAGCTACAGCCAACTCCTTTTAGGCAGCGATGCTGATAAACCTGGTGCTAACCTTACAGCCCTGAACAGCTGACAACGTTCACCTCTTGTTGTCGGAGTATCTACCAACAGAAGAGCCAGCTATATCCCGCAGGAGCTTCTGTTGTGCAAAACAGGAAAACTGCATTTAAAAAAAAGTCCACTAAAACAGCCATTAGGTTGGACGTAGAGCTAACCCAAACAAGCGTGGATATGTTTTACCAATATTTGACCAATTAAATCAGTGTTTTACATGAAGTTTGTTGCACTGTTGCAAAGATCTTTAACTGATATACAACAAATGTTCCAAACTAAATCTCCAGAGAATATAAAATAACTCATACAGAGACATTTGCATAAATTTCACACACACACACACACACACACACACACACACTTATCCCGAAATATCACAAGTGAATGGCATAAAACTGGAGTTTGTGACCCAGTCTACAAAATAACAACAGCTATAACTGTAATAACATCTGTGTGCGATAGAAAATGTCTGTGAATGTGTTCAGGTGACACTTTAATTAGGAATCTCTCCCCTTCTGTTTCTTCATATATCGACGGTTGATATTTATCGTGTTTTCTTAATAAAGTTCAACAGTATTGCCTAATTAATGAGAAGCAGCAGCTAAAGTGAAGTTTCCTCTAAACAAAAGAGAAGGTGAGGTCTAAAGGGGTTATTTAGTTTAAACTGTGCCACACTTTTTTCAAAGGTTGTGTTTTTTTTATTTTGTTTTTTTCCTTTTTAAAGGAACCATATATTTCATATGTTTCTCAAATGCTCCTAAAATGAGAAAAAATAAAGTTAAATCGTCAGCGGGACTGAGAATAAATTGTTGTTTCTCCAGTCAGCAATGTATCAGAAATGATCCTTTAGATTTGGTTAATCAATAAATATTTTCTGACTGTGTTTCCAGCAGAATTAGATTATTTGTGGTTGGGCTCCACAATGTTGGATGGATTCCAACACTGTGAAAAGTTTTCAGCTACCCTATCATCAACAACCTTTTCACCCATCCATCAAATTCTCCCAATTGCATAATTCTATTTCAGGGTCATGTCATGAAGAGTGGGACTGGAGACCTGGCTCTACCATCTCCTTTCACCATCTTTAAGAGGAACATTTTCCATCCATGTTATAAATGTGTTCAGAGTTCTTTGGTAAACACTTGGCTCTCCAACCAAGTGATTGTCTGGTAAAGCTCCTAAAGAGTGCCGCACCGTGAGAACAAACATCCCAGCTCTAAAGCAGATCTTCATCTGCGTACATCACGCGTCACGTGATCAGGAAGCAGAAAATCCATGTGTTAGGAGATTGTTTGGGGCCGCTGCTGTAAAAAAAGTGAGGCACGAACCGGAGAAGCTTCTGCCGATCACAATTCAACAACGGATTATGAAAGAATGGTGTAACTTGATGAAGGAGCCATTTCTCCCCTCTAACAGCTGTTCTGTTTGGCACAGTGCCAGAGTGCATGAAACAGCCCAAGGTCATGCATTCACTCCTAATGTTTACATTCCAGCAGTGAAGACAGAAGAACAAAGAATGAACTCTTTTCTTTTAATTAACCAAAGAACTCTATTTTAATAAAGCTAATCAAAACAATTGTTAGTCAATAATAACCATGTGACCGATCTGTGAAATCACAATCTTATGATTAATTTTTAATAAGGAAATGACGTATAGCCACTAGTCAGCTGATTCACAAGATAAACAATCATGACACATTCTGGTCGCAAAATCCAATCAGAACCTTCACATCTGAAGCGTGACAGAGTGTCTGTGGTGTATGTGTAATCTGTCAGCTGTGATTCGTCCAGAAATGAAAACATCAAAGATTAATAAGTCAGAACAACGCCATTTTCAGTTCACTATTCAGCCATCTCTCAAAATCATCATCTGATGTTCATCATTGCTAAGTGGAGTACGGACCGGCCATCTGTACTTTTTACTTTTAAGCTGAGAACTGCCAAGCTGGGAAAATCCTGTTGTTATTACCAACAAAACAATGGTTCCTTCAGAATAAAAGCTGAACTCGCTGACCCACGGGGGGGGCCTTTTGACGCTGTGAAACACCTGCCGTTTTTACCTGGAGATCATCCATAGACTGGCTTGTCGTGCTGAGGACGCTGTTTCGTTCAGCTCCAGTACCAGAGGAGGGTCCGTGGACCTGGCAGCCTGATCTAAGACGGGAGTCCCTGACGGGTAAAGTAGAACGGCACAGATAGCGTCTCATGTCTTTTCTGACTAAGGTTCAAACGTTGATCAGTTAGGAGCAAAACAACATCTCCCAATCAGTCTCGCTTCTCCAGAACAGGGGTTCTGAACTGACATCGCACCAACACACACTCCACCTCATTCCATTCCATTCGCATCCATCACTAGTTAGAGTTAGTCCTGTTAATTGTTTGAAATAATTTAGATAATAAATTTTTCTTAAACGTTCCGAGGTCTCTCTCTCTTCTCTTGTCTCTCAGTTCATGCAAAGTGTTTATATTAAATTTCCCTGTAATAAAAAGGACCACTCTTCTGATTTTAAAAGCCCAGGTCCAGAGATGGAGTCCATGCCAGGTATGGATCATTAATATCTCTGGTCATTATTTAATTTGTAATACCCTTCATTTCCATTACAAACGGATAACACTCGAAACATGCAGATTCTTCCTTGATATAAGAGGTGAGTCTACTCTTTCTTTTGGTAGTTTTGGTAGTCTTGGCGTTGACATCATCCTGGCTTGCAATGTTCTGGAACTTTAAAAAAAAAACAGTAAAAACGCTGGCAGCGAAGGGCTTTTCTGATCAGGAAACGGATGGCAGTGAATGAGTTAATTAACATATACCAGCAAAAACAATGTGATCAGTAAAAAGTCTACAGCAGAATTTCAGCTGCAACAATTCTACAACAAATGAGGTGACTTCCTGGTGACCCAAGCCAAACCAATCATCACCCAATAGTCAACGGCTCGCTGGTGTCATGTGGTCAGACAAGCGTAATATGATTGGCTAAAAGCTACTTGACTTGATCGAGCGACGTTTACGTTGGCTCGGGTTACCAGGAGGTCACTTCAATTGTTGATGAATATTTGCTGATGAAATTTTTACATTGAAAATCTGTATTTTAATTTTTTGCTGGTGTAAAATAAATTGTACACCAGTAAAATAAATAATTTCATAGAAAATTTCACATTCTGGTGAGTTTGTATTTCTTTCATATTGCATGATTGATTTTCGCTGCAATTTTCAAAGTAAAAGAAACTTCATACATCTTTATTTATTAAAAAAATATTGACCTCACACACAACTAAATGTAAGAGTTTCAGCTGAGCTTAGTAGTTATAATTTTGAACTCATATTTAGACAACTCGCAAACATTTATGGGAACTTTTATTAACATTGTTTTATTACATGAGGAAACATTTGCTGACAAACCTGCAGGAACTGGAACATGAAATAGTAATATTATAATAAGTTATTGCTTGCTTTTGGTGGCAACTTGTTATGAGTTAATTATGGTTGCCTCAATTTTTGTTCCTCCCCATTTAATCAGAGCACTGAAACAAATTAGCGAATATTATATTATTGCAATCAAAAGAAAAATAAAAAGCAACTGATATCAGATAATTGCTGATTGAACTTTTTGCATATTTTGTCCTTTTGTTTACCAAATTAATTTCACTCACTGGATTATGAGTTTGCAGGAGGACAGGGAGTTATGTACCATAACTGTGTAATACAATTTTTTAACAAGAATGAAATTAAGCCCGTGTTATATTTTAAAGGCAGTAACGCTAATTGAAAGAAGTCAAACAAATAATCCACTAAACAAATCCACTGTGCCAAATGAAATATGTATTTGACTAATATCGTTAGCAGTAATAACCTGACTGATTAGTTTTTTTTTAATGTTGCTCATAAATGATCAAAATGAAGGAAATTCTGTCAAATCCAACATCACAATAATTTGGTTAAAAAGTCAAACAGCCAGCAGCTACTGCTGGATTTATGTCAATATTAGCAGGTCCCTCCTTCACACAGTATCAGAATTTTTATATGCTTACCATTAATAACAGAGCATTGCTGCATACCTGGAATAAATCAAACTCAATCATTTTTGGGAGAAAATAAAAATGAAGACATGAAAAAAGTTCAACTGAACCAGAAAGATACAGCTTTCATTTGGTTCCTGCACAAAGAATATGTAAGGATAGGAGGTGATATATGTGATAAACTATTTTGCAATCAAGACCACTTTACAATACTCCACGTCTCAAGTTAATGAAGCAAATCCAAGCCCAGACCTTATTTGGATGCACAACGTCCCTCAGTTGCAGACTATTAAGATTTCCAAGTGGGAGGTCATTACGTCTGACGAGAAAACATCACTTCTATATCATTTCCCTATCAAAGTAGCCCCCTGAAAGCAAAACAACCCCGCCAAATGTCGAAACACACCAGGCAACATGTGGAGAAAAGATGAGGAGCTCTTAAGTCCTATTTAGATGTGTGCTTCGGAACACATTATGCTTTTTATTTACTCCCTCTCAAGTGTAACGTCCAAAGGGGTCAATTTTCACCTATATATTGACCAACATGATAACCTTTTGTCTACAGAAATAAATCCACTTTCTGTTTGGCCTTCCAAACCCAGAAGGTTCTGTTCAGTGCGTCTTTGCATACAGAAGACAAAACATCCAGACAAGCATTCTCTCCCAAGGTTCTGCACTCTCTGCTGAGAAGCCAGACAACATTCTTCACTCTGAAATAAGTGAAGACTCCATGATTTTATAGTTGTAAGTTAAATAAGCATATGTGATGAATGAACAAGATGTTTAAATCAAAGGTTTGAATAACCTGTGCTTAAATCAATTAATTTAAAATGAATGTTGTTCTTAAATGATCCATTTATATCACAAATAACTATGTGTTTAATTTAACAAGTTAATTATTGTTTACACGCATACACATTACAATAAGATACAGATTAAGGTTAATATGCACTTCACATAGGAGTTTTAAGACTTCTCATTCACAGTGTTAAAAACATGTTGGTATCTGCAAGAAGGCGCGGCTTTCTGAGGGATGTTGGTAAATACTCAGAAACGTGTCAAATTCTGATTTGCCAAACTTGGCCAGAAATCATAAATAAGTGTTTTAATACAACAAGATTTGCTTCCCGATTAATTCAGTTTCTCGCTGACCCTCGAACCGGCCAATTCGGGAACAAGCATTTTTTAAACCATCTTCTCCTTTGACCTCCTGTCAAAGCCTCTCTACAACGCTGTGGCTGGTACCAGACGACCGGCTCTTCTAAGAGCCAAGCAAACAACAACCTTAGATGCAAATAAGCATTCCAGCTTTCGGTCTCCACCTTGAAGGATCTCAGACTGGACAGGTCCTATCAGGACTGGCTATGGGTTCCTGATATCGGAGGTTCACTCCACTGGCAGTGACCAGCACGACCCCCCGGATCGAACGAGAACCTCCACACCAAGGGTGCGTAGACTTGGCACGACAGATTGTGTCTGATGCTGTTTTTAATTTAAAAAACTCTCTAGTTTAAAACCAAACAACAAATTATTTTACACCCAGATTTAACAATTTCTCTCAAATACAAAGAACGGTTGCTACAACATCTAGCTTCCATCACAACACCTCACATCCTCCACGTCACATTATTCATGTCCTGTCATGTATTAATTGTTAGTTTAGGAAAAATAATTAAATTAGTTTTATAAACTATATACCTGACTCTGTCTGAATTAATACGAAATGTGTTTATGGTCACTAAAGAAGTAAAGATCCCTAGAATCTTCTATTAAATATTCATAGATCAATCAGATTGATATTTTATTTTTATATGGAATCATCACATCTTATTGGTCATCATTAATATGTATTAATTGCCACACAAGACATTAACACCACTTGGTGGAAAAGAGCGCTGCAGACACAATAGTGTGCGGACAGAAGTTTTAAGATTCCCATTTAGAGTTACACAACATCCCATTTGAGAATACTTGTAATAACGTTGTTTTGTTTGACGTTTTACAGGATAAGTGACCATTAATTACGCACAATATCCCCTGCAAATAAAAAGTCTGATTAGGACATGTTAGATTTAGGAGATTAATCATGCATGAAGCTCTCCCACGCTCCTCAAAATGGGGAGGGACGGGGAGAACCGAATGGGATTGTCAATTGGGATTGATTTCCCTTTTTCGTATTAACTCTCTCTCTTTCTTAACATTTTTTGTAATCACAATAGTCTAATTTTGCTCATTTAATATATATTTTTAAATATTTTCTAAATGCTTTTTTATAATTTTTGTTTTTGTGAAGCGCCTCGTGATTTTTATCTTGAGAGGCGCCATAGAAATGATATTTTCTTCTTTCTTCTTCTTGTATCAGGCAGATCTTCTACTGCTTCTGTTTAATGTCATCAAAGCACATCTGTCTGAGTGGAAGCAAATAATCTACGACTACATGAAGCGCCTGTAGCAGTAGGCCGCTCTCCTGGTAACAGATAGTGCCGGCCGGGGTGTTTAATCAGCAGTCAGGAGGTAACAAGAGGAAAATCCTTTCCTGTGGTGTCTAACAGCATAAGTCCTTCCATCACCAACATGGGTAGGAGTCTGGGGCAAAGGTGAGTCCTCCCCCACTGGTATCAAAACCTCAGCAGATACATGCACGGAATCCAAAAATAGTCTGAATTTAATGACGGTGGCGCGCTTCCAAATATGTGACGCTTTCTGCGTCTATAAGCGGTGAAAGTTATCTGCCCGGGCGAGAGGTGTCTCTCCTGCTCCTCCCTAGTCAATTTGTGTCTCAAGTCAGGGCCTTTACAGATCAAACTGTTTGATCGGGCTTTGATGGCTCTGCAGGCTGCTCCTGAGAAGCTCTGGCCTATTGACCGAGGCAGCTGTGTCGCCAGAACCGGCAGATGTCACAGGATTTCCATTTGGTTCATCTCAGAGTTTAGGAAAAAGCTTCAGCTCAGGAAATAAGAGCATGTCAAGACTGATTCATGTCAAGAAAAAAACATTCTGTCCACACGTCTGATGTGCTTGGGTGTTGGTGAGACAACAAGTGTGTGTTGCTGCCTGTTAGTGTGGTACACTCCATTTCAGTTTTATATTTAACCACTGATTTTTACTCTGTAAATGTGAAACATTGTATGTAAATAGAATAATCTAAAAAATAAAGAGAGTCATTCTTTGCAAATTGTTTTTAATGTTGTTTGTTTTGCTGCTAAAAGACAAAAAATTATATAAACTATAATTTTATAGTATTTATTTTAACTTCTAATGATTAGGAAATAACAGCATTCACAGCCAACACTTAGCAAACAAATAGAATTGGCAATTATATAAATTGCAGCAAACTGATTATGCCCGTCTGCTGAAATTTGTGGACATTTTTTGAAAAATTTTCTTCGGTTCTACTTGTTTATCAAACAAAATGCAAAAAAAAAAGGAAAATAATGTAATGATAACCCTTCTACTTATCTACATCTCCTGGATAAGTGGGGTAAAAATAAAAAGCTAATTTAAGAAAATCACGCTGTTCCAAACTGATTCTTCTTATAGGAAGCCAGGAAAGATCAAAGTCTGAGAAAAAGGATAAAAGGGGACTTTTTGGATCTGCAGTTTCTAATACTGTAACTATTGATGTAATATTAACAACAGGAAACAGGACATTTATTTTTTGGGGAAACATTTATTTTAAATATGAATCAATGAGTCCATATTTGTTCTTGAAAAAGTTTAATCTGTTTTACGTCAAATTTGGTTTGTTTTCTCTTATTTGATTCTTCTGGTCTTCTTGTTTTCTGCTTATCTTGATTTCTTCTATTTTTGTTTATCTGTTGTGTCATTTTCTTTATTTTTTGCCTTTTTGTTGTTGTTTCTGTTCCTTGGTTGCTTCATCTTCTCTCTGTAATAGCAGCCTTTGTAATTTTTTGATCTTGGCTCTCTTGGCAGCCGGGTGTGCTGGAGAGTTCAAGAGCTGTGGTGACCAAATTGAGGGTTGTGAAACAAAATTAAAATTTTTATTGTTTGTGTTTACTCAAATTTTTCTGTTACTGTGCTTTTCTTGGTGGAGATGGCGTCCACAGGGCCAGTGTTCCTGCCTCTGAGACACGGTGTGAGAGTGAAGCCATCACCCTTCTCTACTGTGAAACAGGTGTTGTTGGTAGTTGAAAAGCAGGTGGGACATGGTGACATCTTGATTGCCAGAGGCTCTTGGGGTTTGTTAAACAACAGTATCAGGTGGGACACACCTCTTAGAGAGCAGTAGTCATGCAAACATTGAGTTCCTACATGTTTCCCCATTCATGTTACCGACTACTCCACCTAAATGATATTTCTGTCAATATGGATTCAGGCACAACATCTGTTCTGATGATGTCTGATCTTAGTGCAGCTTTTGATGCTGTCGACCACAACATCCTTCTTAATAGGCTCATGAACTGGGTGGGACCATCAGGCACAATCCATAGTTGGTTCCAATCATTTCTCAAAGACAGGGGTTATGTTGTCTTTATTGGTGATCACCATAAGATGTGGTATCCCTCAAGGCTTGATTCTTGAACCATTGTTTTTCAATCTCTTCATGCTCCTCCTGGGTCAGGACATAAACAATAACAATATTGCCTATCATAGTTATGCTGATGACACCCAGATCTACCTAGCTTTATCACCTAGTGACTGTGGTCCCCCACACTCACTCTGTCAAAGTTTGGAGCAAGTCATTGACTGGATGCAGTCAAATTTCCTTCAGTTAAACAAAGACAAGATGGAAGTTATTGTCTCTTAGCAAAAAGAAAGATTCCGTAAGATGGGGGTGGGGGGGGGGACAAGTAATTAAAATTGCGCCCACATTTTCTAAGTTAACACACGTCTCTTCAGTGGTGGACTGGTAATCGGGAGAAACGGAAGATTTCCCGGTAGCCTAGCCATCAAAGTGGCCCGCTTAGTTATTGCCGGTGTCGGTACAGGATCTGCTCGAGTGTAAGATCGGCTCGGGGTCCTTCGACTGCCGATGTTATCAATGTACGGCAAACCCACTCAGACAAAATACACTACACATCTTTATACTGTTGGAAAGAATTTAGCAGTTTTGTCATTAAAATAATGTTTCTTATGACGTAAGTTTGTGTTTATAATGGTATTTGTAAAATAAAACACTATGTTGTATTCACAATGTTGAACTCCTCTTTGAGCACATCCCTTGAAGGATCATGATGTAACCCAGAAGCTAGAACCTTAATGAGGTATTAACTAATTGGCTTACTAATATGATCCATCCTCAATTTAGATAAAATATAAAATATAAATTAAGGAAATTAACAATACTAATTAATAGATATCTAATTAACTAATAGATAATTTCATAATGAATTATTGGAAGGGTGAATAACTAAAATAACGAGTTTAATATTAAACATCGGTTAAAACAAGAATCTTGAACATCACTAACAGAAACAGAAGAGGAAAGCTGTATACTATTGGTCCAGGTGGGAATCTGAAATTTCATTGGCTGAGAGAAATAAGTCCCGCCTCCGCGAAATAAAACCGTGCGACGCAGCTGAGCGAGAGGAGAGACAAACGGCTGTGCAGCACGCAGATACAGAAAGCAAAGACTGAGCGGTTAGAGAGAGAGAGAGAAAAAAAACAACGGTCGAGGCCGTGAAGAACCCTGATTTGGGTGCCGCATAGATAGAGGGAGAGGCGGACTTGACTCCTTCTAATAAGAGCTAGGAACTTGGAACCAACGCGGTGAGTAAAGAAAAAAGAAGAGAAAAAGCTAACGATGCAACTTAAAAAAAAAAGGAAACTTAAATAGCTTATCAAATTAATTCCATTCTTATAGATTTGTGTGGAGACGACAGAGTGAATCAATCCTCTGTAGGAGGGAACCGTTGGAGCGCGTTGGTGAGTGAATGAGATTAAATTCAGTAAATTATTAAATTCAAAAAGCTAATTACAGCAACCGAGGTGACAGCAGTGGGCTGCTAGACGTTAGATCCCAGGAGTTAACATCTCAAACTACCAGTTAACGGTGGTAGGGCATATAGGAGTTAACGGCTCAAACCGCCAGTTAACGGCGGTAGGGCATATGGGATTCCCAGGAGTTAACGGCTCAAACCGCCAGTTAATGGTGGTACGGCCTAGATGTACAAGGTCCTCAGGGGCGTTATAGCTAACGCCATAGAATTAGCAATGCGTCCCTTAACCAAACATTTAATAATAAAAAAAAATAGATAAATAAAAATAAATAAAAGCTAACTGATTAGGGAGGAATTATTTTACAAAGGTGGACCAAAGGACCAGAATTTATATTTTGTTTAATTTTGTTATAGAAAATTTTATTTATTTATTTATTTATTTATTTATTCATTTATTTATTTATTTATTGTGTTACAGATATACAAGGTGTCACAATGCTGTATAGAAACACAACTAAATGTATCCTTGTTGTCATGAATGTATTTCTTGTCGAATAGTGTAGAGTAATAGAATCTAACTGAGCCTATTGAGCTGAACAATTGTTGTCATATGTAATTATATTTCCAGAGCTACTGAGAATTATTTTAATAGACAATCAAATTGATGTTATGTTAGTTGAACTGTGAACCCAAACATGATTGGCTATGCCAATAGAGTGAAGCATTTGTTTAAGTCTGTAAGACTTTATGCTGTGATGTGACGAGAAGGGTCGATGCCAACTTGCTAACAGTCCTGTTGTTTACAGGCTGGGTTTTTTTTTTCCTTGGGTTTGATCCCGACTCCTATGATCACTCACTTGGAACGAGAACTGGATTTCTTCCTGACGAGGGAGATGGCGAGCCTTAACCACTGAACGAACCAGGACATCTCAAGTAACTGAAGAGCAGACTGCTCTCTTCTGTGAACAATCTCAACGGTGCGGTAGGAAAAAATCGCACCACCGGACTCTGACTTTCACCCCAAGCGTGGGGATTTGACTTGACGCCGGCTGACTTGTGACTCATATGATCAAATCTCATACCGACCATTTTACTATTGTCGATTGTTTTCATCTGTTTTTGTGTGTTATCTTTATGTGTTATATTTCCCATTATTATTAAAATTTAGTATATAAACCGTTTCATGCTATACCCGTGACTCCAGTCATTCTTAAACAACCTCCAATTCTCCCCGAACCTAATTATTGGCCCATTTGTTTATTTTTTCTTTTAATTATCTTATTGTATCCTGTAATCCGGTTACATAAAACTTGGCGAGCCAGCCAGGAGAATTGTAGAGTTGTTACCTTAGCTAACCATTGACTGACATCATAAGAGTGCCTGGAGGTCACAGTGGTTTGCCATTTTGGCATTATTGGTACTTTTGAGTGTTTTAAAATGGAAGTTGTGAAAACAGAAAAGGTCAAAGTTTCAAATGCTGTTTTAATCAGTGGGTTAACTGATACAGACCTTGATAACGAAGTCTTTGGGTTTATGGAAGGATTCGGACCAGTTAACAGGCGCATTAAGTTACCAAACTGTGATCAGATTATTGTGGAGTTTCAACATGAAGCCACTGTTAAGGAATTAAAGAAACAATGTTTACCCTATGACAAACCTTGTACTAGGAACCCAGATGTTTTCTTTCATATTCAAGACCTAGCCAGCGCGTACAGTCTAGAAACTAGCACATCTGCCACTGATGCCTATCTGTCAGAGCTCAGGGACATAGCTGCGCGTAGCAATCAATCATTTAAAGACCTTCTAATGGAGGAACTGGCAAAAATTGGGGAATCTTTAGGAAGGGATACCCATGCATCTGAACCAGTCACTGAACCAGAGCCAATGCTCCATAGTGACCAAGTTACATATTCCCTGCCTTTAACACCAGAAGTTAACTATATGAACAACTCAAAGGACAATTGTCCACCTACAGAGACTGGAAAACAAAACCCTTGCATTCCACCAAATCTTTTAAACACACCTGAGGTTCAGCGAGTTATTGTGGAACACATTGTTAAAAGCAGTGAGGTTATCCCTCCGCCTACTTCACAATACAGACTAAAACCGTTCTCAGGGCGAGTTCCACACCCTTCTTTTGAAACTGACTATGATACTTGGCGTAGTAGTGTAGTGTTATGCATAAATGATCCTTCACTCACCAAGTCCCAAATTGTACGAAGAATCGTGGAGAGTCTGTCAGCCCCAGCAGCGAGCATCGTTAAAGCTCTTAGTCCAAAATCCGACCCGGAAACGTACCTTGAACATCTCGATTCAGCTTACGCAGCTGTCGAAGACGGCGACGAGCTCTTTGCTCGCTTCTTAAACACAAACCAGGACAGTGGTGAAAAACCTTCCGATTACTTTCAGAGGTTATACACCTTGTTAAACCTAGTTATTCAGAGGAATGGAATTTCCTCCAGTGACGCCGACCAGCAGCTGCTCAAGCAGTTTTGCAGAGGCTGTTGGGACAGCTCGCTGATTTCAAACCTGCAACTCGAACAAAAGAAAGACAACCCGCCTCATTTTACAGCACTTCTCCTCAAACTGCGCACTGAAGAAGACAAACAGGCTACTAAAGCAGCACGCATGAAACAACACTTAGGGGCACAACGAACTAGAGTGTATTCAAATGTGCAAACAACATGCTCTCAGAGTAAAAACACTTGTGAACTGGAAATAGATGATAACTGTGATGACTTACGCAAACAAATCGCTGAGCTCAGGAGCCAAATTGCACAGCTTAAGGTTAACAACACAGATAAAAAGGCAAAGAAAACTCAAAAAGAGTCAAAACCCCGTGTGGGGACTAAAATTCCAGATGAGCCCAAACAGATTCAGCAGATAACAGCAGTGGTGCCCAGACCAAAGCCTGGATACTGTTTTAAGTGCGGAGAAGATGGGCACATAGCTTCTAGCTGTAGCAACGAGCCAAATCCAGCACTAGTTGCAACTAAAAGACTTGCTCTTAGACAGAAGCAGCGCGAGTGGGAGATGTCAAAGCCAATTGCTCAGTCTCCTCCTTTAAACCGGTAGAAGCTCCTATCGTGGGACAGATAGGTGCTAAAGTAGAACCAAGTCCCTCTAAGGAAAGGACAGAGAGACTTTTTTGCAAGCCAGTTCATGCTCATTCAGTGCCAAAACTTCCCAAAAGATTAGTGGGTGGGCGATGCACAGCTACAGTCTCAGTTAACAGTGTTGAATGTAATTGTTTACTGGATTCAGGGTCCCAGGTAACCACCATTGCCAATTCTTTTTACCAAGAACACTTACCTGACCTCTCAATTAAACCCATCAGTAATCTGTTAGAAGTCGAGGGCGCAAACGGTCAAGCAGTTCCTTATTTAGGATACATAGAGATAAGTGTCACATTTCCAAAAGAGCTCGATCAGTCTGGACTTGAGTTACCTACCCTTGCGTTAGTGGTTCCGGATATAAGCTCAAACTCTGATACACCACTACTCATTGGCACAAACACACTCGATCCTTTGTATGAGCAATTGTCTGCCAATAACTTACCTGATTCCAAGGCACTCTCTTATGGGTACCAACACGTGCTAAAAGCCTTAGCAGTCAGAAAAAAACAAAGCAAAGATGGACGAGTTGGTGTGGTGAAGCTTCGAGGGAGAACCCAAGAAGTTCTCCCTGCAAATAAAAAACTGTTACTAGAAGGGTTTATGCAACCCAGCCAAAACAAGCATGAGCCTTATGCACTCATTGAACAACCCACCAATGGTTCTCTACCAGGGGGTATAATTGTAGACTGTTGCCTCATTTCCTTACCTTCACATGGTCCATACAAAGTACCTGTTGTACTAAGAAACGAAACTAACCATGACATCACATTACCCACTAACTGTGTGATCGCTGAGTTAGTTAAAGCCGATCGTGTTATGCCATATCCAGAACCTGACAAAAGTGATCAGAAAGTACTTGCGGCGTGTAGTTCGCAGCAACAGACTTCACCTTCAAACCCTCCTCTCAGTTTTGACTTCGGTACTTCGCCCTTGTCCGAAGAATGGAAAGGGAGGATCACCAACAAACTTAACACTTACTCCGATGTGTTTTCGCACCACGATCTTGATTTTGGTCATACACAACAGATAAGACATCACATCAACTTAAAAGACGAGACCCCATTCAAACAGAAATCTCGGCCGATCCATCCACATGATTATGAAGCCGTGAGAAAACATTTGGAAGCCCTCTTGGAAACCGGTATAATAAGAGAGTCGGAGTCTCCATTTGCCTCACCAATAGTGGTAGTTCGGAAAAAGAATGGTGAGGTACGTCTATGTATAGACTATAGAAAGCTTAATCTGCAAACCATTCGCAACGCATATGCCCTGCCTAACTTGGAGGAGTCCTTTTCTGCTCTCGCTGGATCACAGTGGTTTTCTGTGATGGACCTCAAGTCAGGTTACTATCAAATAGAGATGTGTGAAAAGGATAAACCTAAAACTGCTTTTGTTTGCCCGTTTGGGTTTTATGAATTTAACCGTATGCCACAAGGAATAACAAATGCTCCAAGCACTTTCCAACGGGTTATGGAAAAGTGTATGAAGGACATTAATCTGAAGGAAGTGTTAGTTTTCCTAGACGACTTGATCGTCTTTTCCAACTCCTTGGAAGAACACGAAACCAGACTTTCTCACGTTCTTGAACGGCTTAGAGAATACGGACTCAAGCTATCACCAGATAAGTGTCGTTTTTTCCAGACATCTGTGCGTTATCTTGGACATATAGTATCTCGAGATGGCATAAAAACCGATCCAGATAAGGTGGAAGCACTCAAAACATGGCCGAAGCCTCAGACTTTGAAGGAACTCCAATCTTTCTTAGGATTTACCGGTTATTACCGACGCTTCGTTAAAGATTACTCAAATATTGTCAAGCCACTAACATCTCTCACGGCTGGTTATCCACCCAAACGGAAAAACTTTAAAACACCACCATGTAGATCAAAGTACTTGAACCCCAAAGAACCCTTTGGGAATCGTTGGAGCCAAGACTGTGAGAAGTCCTTTCAAACTATTATTGAAAAACTTACCACTTCGCCAGTTCTTGGCTACGCTGACGCAAAACTCCCATATCTAGTACACACAGATGCTAGTACGACCGGACTCGGTGCAGCGCTATACCAAGTGCAAAACGGTGTCACACAGGTAATCGCTTATGCAAGTCGCGGTTTAAGCTCTAGTGAAACTAGGTACCCTGCGCACAAGTTGGAGTTTCTAGCCTTAAAGTGGGCCATAACAGATAAGTTTCATGACTATTTGTATGGGAACACATTCACTGTCATTACTGATAATAATCCGTTAACTTACCTCTTAACAACGGCAAAACTCGATGCAACGAGCTATCGTTGGCTAGCTGCGTTGTCCACCTATAATTTTGACATCAGATACCGTGCAGGTACACAGAACGTTGACGCGGATGGCCTGTCTAGGAGGCTGCATGATAAACCTGAAGACAACTCAAAATTCACTGAGGAATGCCAACGACTAGATGAGTTCCGATCTCATCTTTTATCCTCTGTCAAAGAAGTCGAGCTTCAACTTCAAGCCGAAGCAGTGAAGGCAACATGCCAAAAGCACATGGTCTTGGATGAGACTGATTCTCCTTGTGGTTTAGTTCAGTCACTTGCCATGTCTGCAGCGGCCATTCCAGACCTATTCCAGTTGGAAGACAATAGTGAAAGTTTCTTTGCTGTGCCCAAGTATAACCATGCTGACCTTGTCTCCTTGCAGAGGAAAGATCCAACCATTGGCCGAGTCATTCAGCTGCTTATGACTGACAATAAACCGCCAACTGATACTATTGCAGAACCCCCGGTGGTTCTTAACCTTTTGAGAGAGTGGAAACGGTTTGAGTTTCAAAATGATTTACTGTACCGGAGACGCCAATTAGGACCAGAGACATCATTGCAGTTAGTCTTGCCTGATTCATTACGTTCAACAGTCATGCAAAGCCTACATGATGATATGGGGCATCTTGGGGTTGAACGTACGACAGATCTCATTCGGTCCCGTTTTTACTGGCCAAGAATGGCTAGTGATATCGAAATCAAAGTTAAAACTTGCGAAAGATGTATCCGTCGGAAGGCCCTCCCTGACAAAGCTGCTCCAATGGTGAGTATTACCACCACCAGACCTATGGAGTTAGTTTGCATGGATTTTCTCTCCATAGAACCAGACAGTAAGAACACTAAAGATGTCTTAGTGATTACAGACCATTTTACAAAGTATGCAGTGTCCATCCCAACCAAAGATCAGAAAGCCACCACCATCGCGAAGAACCTGTGGGAACATTTTTTAGTCCACTACGGGTTTCCTGAGCGTCTTCATAGTGATCAGGGACGGGATTTCGAATCACGTACAATCAAGGAACTTTGTTCTTTACTTGGTATCCGTAAAGTCAGAACGAGCCCTTATCACCCTCGTGGCAACCCCGTTGAACGGTACAATCGTACATTACTCAGCATGTTGGGAACTTTACAAGCCACTGAGAAACATCACTGGCGCGATTTTGTAAAACCACTTACTCACTCGTACAATTGTACAAAAAATGACGTGACGGGATACTCTCCCTACGAGCTAATGTTCGGTAGGCAGCCTCGGTTGCCTATAGATATTGCCTTTGGGTTACCGCATTTGAACAAGCCCTCTATAACTCATTCTCAGTATGTTAAAGAACTGAAGAGTCATCTGGAACAGAGTTATGACATTGTCATAAAAAACTCTCAAAAAACAGCGAGGAAGAACAAAGAACGGTTCGACAGAAACATTCGTGAGTCCACACTAGGTGTGGGAGATCGTGTTTTAGTCCGAAATCTTCGCTTAAGAGAAAAGCATAAATTAGCAGACAAATGGGAGCAAACAGTGTATATAGTTCTCAAACAGATGGAAAACTTGCCAGTATACACTGTAAAACCAGAGAACGGAGAAGGACCCAACAGAACACTCCACAGAGATCTTTTACTGCCTTGTGGTTTTCTCTCTTCATTAGAAAATGAAACAGAACGCGTTACGAAACCTAGCAGACCTCATACAAGACAGAGTTCAGCCTTAGAACCTGACCCAGATGAGCCACTTGACGAAGAGGTAGATGAGTTTTATTACTCTGATCTTCCACAAGTGCTAAACCGACCATCCTATCAAATAGCGGTCACCTTGCCAAATAGGGAACTCATAGCAGATTCAGGACCGGTAAATAATATTCAACAACAAAACACACTATCCTTACACACAGGGGATCGCAAGGAACCAACCTTAGCTGGTAATGAAAATGCTGAATTGTCCTTACTTGACAAAGGCATCAACACCGAAACATTCTTACCTGACAGAATGAGTGAAACTGCGACATTCTTACCTGAAAGAGTGAAAGAAGCAGCAACATACTTACCTGAAAAAACGAAAAAAAACGAAGTATACTTACCTGACGTAGAAACGGGGGATGAAACTAACACAAACCTACCTCAATTGGATGGTGTCCTAAAGTCGCAGCAACGTGATGTAAGTTTTGAACCCATCATACACGATCAGACACATACATCTGAAAAGACGAAAGTCTTAGAGAATAGCTCATCAGCTCTGTCGGAAACAGAGAGCTCACTTCGTCCTGTCTCAGTTGAGAATCAAACCGAAACGGATGAGCATGATACTGTGCAACCAGAGATGTATGTCAGGAGATCTGAACGAAGTAGTCAGCCTCCTCAAAGACTAACTTACTCTCAATTGGGCAATCCACTAGTGACCGTAGTTAGGTCCCTTTTCCAAGGACTTAATAAAGCTTTTATTGACTCTCTTACTCAAGAAGTTGTGTACCCCGTAGAAACAATGCACAGGGACGTGCATGATATTTAATGGGGGAGGATGTAACCCAGAAGCTAGAACCTTAATGAGGTATTAACTAATTGGCTTACTAATATGATCCATCCTCAATTTAGATAAAATATAAAATATAAATTAAGGAAATTAACAATACTAATTAATAGATATCTAATTAACTAATAGATAATTTCATAATGAATTATTGGAAGGGTGAATAACTAAAATAACGAGTTTAATATTAAACATCGGTTAAAACAAGAATCTTGAACATCACTAACAGAAACAGAAGAGGAAAGCTGTATACTATTGGTCCAGGTGGGAATCTGAAATTTCATTGGCTGAGAGAAATAAGTCCCGCCTCCGCGAAATAAAACCGTGCGACGCAGCTGAGCGAGAGGAGAGACAAACGGCTGTGCAGCACGCAGATACAGAAAGCAAAGACTGAGCGGTTAGAGAGAGAGAGAGAAAAAAAACAACGGTCGAGGCCGTGAAGAACCCTGATTTGGGTGCCGCATAGATAGAGGGAGAGGCGGACTTGACTCCTTCTAATAAGAGCTAGGAACTTGGAACCAACGCGGTGAGTAAAGAAAAAAGAAGAGAAAAAGCTAACGATGCAACTTAAAAAAAAAAGGAAACTTAAATAGCTTATCAAATTAATTCCATTCTTATAGATTTGTGTGGAGACGACAGAGTGAATCAATCCTCTGTAGGAGGGAACCGTTGGAGCGCGTTGGTGAGTGAATGAGATTAAATTCAGTAAATTATTAAATTCAAAAAGCTAATTACAGCAACCGAGGTGACAGCAGTGGGCTGCTAGACGTTAGATCCCAGGAGTTAACATCTCAAACTACCAGTTAACGGTGGTAGGGCATATAGGAGTTAACGGCTCAAACCGCCAGTTAACGGCGGTAGGGCATATGGGATTCCCAGGAGTTAACGGCTCAAACCGCCAGTTAATGGTGGTACGGCCTAGATGTACAAGGTCCTCAGGGGCGTTATAGCTAACGCCATAGAATTAGCAATGCGTCCCTTAACCAAACATTTAATAATAAAAAAAAATAGATAAATAAAAATAAATAAAAGCTAACTGATTAGGGAGGAATTATTTTACAAAGGTGGACCAAAGGACCAGAATTTATATTTTGTTTAATTTTGTTATAGAAAATTTTATTTATTTATTTATTTATTTATTTATTCATTTATTTATTTATTTATTGTGTTACAGATATACAAGGTGTCACAATGCTGTATAGAAACACAACTAAATGTATCCTTGTTGTCATGAATGTATTTCTTGTTGAATAGTGTAGAGTAATAGAATCTAACTGAGCCTATTGAGCTGAACAATTGTTGTCATATGTAATTATATTTCCAGAGCTACTGAGAATTATTTTAATAGACAATCAAATTGATGTTATGTTAGTTGAACTGTGAACCCAAACATGATTGGCTATGCCAATAGAGTGAAGCATTTGTTTAAGTCTGTAAGACTTTATGCTGTGATGTGACGAGAAGGGTCGATGCCAACTTGCTAACAGTCCTGTTGTTTACAGGCTGGGTTTTTTTTTTTCCTTGGGTTTGATCCCGACTCCTATGATCACTCACTTGGAACGAGAACTGGATTTCTTCCTGACGAGGGAGATGGCGAGCCTTAACCACTGAACGAACCAGGACATCTCAAGTAACTGAAGAGCAGACTGCTCTCTTCTGTGAACAATCTCAACGGTGCGGTAGGAAAAAATCGCACCACCGGACTCTGACTTTCACCCCAAGCGTGGGGATTTGACTTGACGCCGGCTGACTTGTGACTCATATGATCAAATCTCATACCGACCATTTTACTATTGTCGATTGTTTTCATCTGTTTTTGTGTGTTATCTTTATGTGTTATATTTCCCATTATTATTAAAATTTAGTATATAAACCGTTTCATGCTATACCCGTGACTCCAGTCATTCTTAAACAACCTCCAATTCTCCCCGAACCTAATTATTGGCCCATTTGTTTATTTTTTCTTTTAATTATCTTATTGTATCCTGTAATCCGGTTACAATAGGTATTAGCAACACTTGTGAAATTGTATTTGCAGGAAAGAAGTGTGTCCCGTTTATTGAAGTATTTTGTGTTCAGTTTTTGACGTCTTGTCCATGCGTAGTTCAGGCACGCTCATAGCTGCTATAGCCAAAACTCTGGAGTTTAAAGTTTTCTGGCTTTACTAAAATACCTGTCTGTACTTATTTGATTGATGGTAGTTTTAATTTCTATTAGACTCCAAATGTAATCATTTGACACGTTTCTAATTCATAATTTGTAAGAATGTAATTGGTGATATTAGCATTAGCATTCCTATGGGTTTTTCCACGTATATTAGCATTGCGCTAACCACTCGCTGCCAAATTGCAGCCTTTGCGATTAGAAAATCTCCTTTTGTCACATCGCAATTTAATTGCACATGCAGTTAATCGTTCAGCCTAATATACATGCATCTCTATGCTAGTGTATTTTCGAAGAGGTAATGATGGATTTCTTTGTAAAAATTGTCCATCTTTCCTACAGAAAAATTTGCCTGGACCAACGTAACGTGATAACAATGTAACGTGATCACGTAATTCCGTAAGGTTCATGTTAGGCCAATCAACTACTTTGACGTCACCGGCAGTCGACGCCGGACCCCGAGCCGATCTTGCACCCGAGCAGATCTTGTACCGACACTGGTCATGACGTGCGTTATTTAGTCTGGCCACGCTCCATTGACGGCTCTCGGTTGTGGGGCGGGTTCTACCGTTGTCTTTCAAATGATCTCCACATTCGACTGGACAATGAATGTGACAAACTCTTGTTTCACTCTGTTGCATCATCCCACCCACCAGGCATATAGAGTGCCCTGATTGGTCCACAAAGCGGATGAAGCTCTGTGATTTGTTCACTAAGCAGATAGAGCACTATGATTGGCCCACCATTATTGACCAATCACAGCTCTTTATGTGTTGGAAACCCCTCTAGTGAGCTGTGATTGGCCAGCCAGAATGCTGTTGGGGCTCCAGAGGTTCCAGTGGAGCGTGCCTAGACTAAACTTTGCAAAGCAAGAATTTGGTCTAGTTCACTAGGCTAGACGTGCGTGTATCTAAATGAGCAATCTGTCATGCAGCTCATCAGGGCATCTGCCTATGAGAGGGAAACCAGCTTTGCAGCGTCACAGAAAAAAACAGAGCGAACCGCTGACGGGAGAGCAGAGAGCCAAAGGGAGGAGATTGATCATCTGCAAAAGCAGCTTTTCTAAATTTATGGAAACAAACGTCACAAATAAAATCCGTCTGTTTGGTCAGGTGTCCCAGAAGGCTTTTTCTGTAGATAGTGATATGAGGAGGGACAGATTACAGTCAAACTTTTTATTTGAACACTCAACTGTTTACTAAATGGAAGATTCAGCTTCATTTCAGCATTGTTTGTATTTACATTACATATTTATTTAGCTAAAAATAGAATTTTATCAGTGCAGAATTGTATTAGTTGACTTTTGTAATGAAATGTTTAGCTTTCACTTTTTATTTGGCTTGTTAATCTGTATAATTCTGGTAGAAATGTAGCTGCAGTTGTGATGTATGAGTGTCATCTTATGCTACCTAGTGTTAATTTTACTGTATCCCGTTCTCTGGACCAGAGCGTAGACCTGTGGTCACAGTCATTAAACTGTTAAACATGAGGCCAGGGTTCACACTGTTTTCTGAGTGTTTGCAACACAGCTCTGAGTTTAAATTGTTCTTTTGAAATAGTTTGCTCAAGTCATTTAGTTAGGAACTTTCCTGTTAAGTAATAAATGTAAAGAAAATTCAAATATGTTTTTCTTTTCATTTAAGCTGCAGTTTTACAGACTTTAATAAACATAAACACTAAATACAAACCAGACACTGAAAGCTGAGGTTGTTTTGAAAAAAAGAGCAGAGTTACAAACATTTTACACATTTTATTACAATTTTAAAGCCATAAAACAAAACAAAAAATACCTGTTATATTTATGGCCATAAGAGGGTTAACCGTGATAAATTTTCCGCCTCCCACAAAGAGATGGTAAAAGTGAATGTGAGCATAATTATATACGTTTTATGAATTTATTATGTATTTTTTATTAGTGACTATTACTCCAAAGGGTTCAAATGAAGGCAGCTGGACTTCTTTGGTTTCTTTAAAACATTTCACTTCTCCTCTGAGGAGCTTTGTCAATTCTAACTGGAATATGGGAGAGTCAAGCTTATAAGCTGTAGCTGTCTGTTGAAGGACCTGTATGTCAGCTTTATAAACTAGAACAATTATTTATGAACTGACATTAACACTACCGTTAATGACACTAATTGATATATTTTTATTATGTTGCTTGAACCCAAGGGTCTCATTTTCTGAATTTTCTAACTTGGTGGATTGTGAATCTATTTAAAAGTTTTGCTCTATAAGTGCCCCTTTTTTTTTACTTTGAGCACCCACCCCATTAAAGGTCTCTGCACGGCCCTGAGTTTACCCTTATGAAGTGATGATGATCTACCTAAGCTCGGAGATCATAGAACCATCTATTTGCGTTCTATCACCTGTGCCATTATTTCTGGACCCGTCCATGGGCACACATTTTTTCTCAGCCAAGTCACGCTGTTTGCTAGTCTGCTTCTGTCGGCAGGGCAGACACACCGAGAGCAAGTTTAAGGCAGCATGTTAGTTTGTTTAGCCGGGGTGATCGGTAGAGCTGAGGAAATTAATCTGATAATCGATGCATGTGGACATAAACGATTATGACTTTTTGAAGAAGCACACCATACTTGAATATAGTGTCAAGCCACTAGCATTAGCCACCAGCTTTCTCCGTCTCTAAGTGGTCAATGTATTCTCACGTGTCTACTATGTTGCTTTTATTATTTTGGGATGTTTACGTGTGTTTTAGCGAGCCTTTTTACCATGGCTGCCAACCAGAACTTTGTTTATGCCAAACTCCTCTGCAGTCATGAAACAGCAACGGAGAACAGTGAGGGACAGTGTGTCATAGAGAGTGTAACTAGACTAGAGGATGCAAGGATGCATCATGAATTTAGCTTAACATGATAGATTTTTTCTCTGGACAAGAAAATAATCACTGGTAGTATTGTGGATGATAGAATATGAGCCACCTTTAGAAAGAATTTAAATGATGTTACATTAATTATTAAGTATATAATTAAATGAAAGGGATTAGAAATGGATTCTCATGTCAGTTCTCTTGTTCGCTCTTCCTTCTTCCATCTCAGGAACATTGCAAAGCTGAATCCCATTCTGTCCCGCTCTGAACTTGAGACAGTTATCCACACCTTCATCTCCTCACACTTAGACTACTGTAACTCTCTTTTCACGTGTCTAAGCAAAACCTCCCTGAACCGTCTACAGGTGGTTCAGAATGCCTGTGCTCGGCTTCTCACCAAGTCCTCTAAACACACCCACATCACCCCGCTTCTCCTCCAGCTTCATTGGCTACCAGTCAACTTCAGGGTTCATTTCAAGATCCTGGTTCTGGTCTATAGGGCCCTACATGGACAAGCACCATTTTACATTGGTGATCTTCTTAGTCCCTACACCCCCAGCAAGTCCCTGAGGTCCAGTGATCAAAGCCTACTGGTTGTGCAGCGCACCAGGCTAAAGACCAAAGGTGACAGATCATTTGCTGCTGTGGCCCCCAGACTCTGGAACTCTCTCCCCCTGAGCTTGAGATCAATGTACTCAGTGGTCTCCTTTAAAAAGCAGCTGAAAACTCACTTGTTCAAGCTGGCTTTTGTATGACCTTCTTCACCACTCTCTCTTTATTCTGCTCTCCCCACCTATTCCACCTTCCTCATGATCCACTGATTTCCCTCTTATCTATTCACTGTCTCTTTCTTTACATTTTTAAATCACAATTGTCTATTTTTTGATAATTTAAAATATATTTTGAACCATTTTCTAAATTATTTTTTATATTTTTACATTTTTTGTTTTTGTGAAGCTTCTCGTGATTTTTATCTTGAGAGGCGCTATAGAAATTATATTTTCTTCTTCTTCTTCTTCTTTAGTGGTTTCTCTGCCCCAACACACATGAGTCTGTGGTTGAATCACATGTGCAGCAGCTCATCAGGCTCTGCAGAAGCCTGTCAATCACCTGCTGATTGAAATCAGGTGTGTTGAAACAGTAAAAACTAAAATGTGCTGGTACTGGCCCTCCAGGCCCAGAACCAAACACCCCTGCTCTACATTATGAATGTTTTTCGGCTGCTTTTGTACTTTTTCTAAATGATGGGCACGTTAAACACATTCAATTAGCTTTGCTATAAACTGTGAGCAGTTCAAACCATTTTTTTCCTCATCAACATGATGCATCGACTAAATTTGCTTGCATTGGTTTGCCGGTTTTTATTTAATTTGTATTATTTAGTTTTACAAAGTGAGGAAAGCTGCTTTTGTCAGCCCAGATGTTGCCTCATGAAGAAAAGAATGATCCCGGTCCGTTCAGCTTAGTGAGTCATGCATTGTGTTAATTCATCGTCCGCTGTGGAAAAGCTGCAGCTCAATCCGTTCCAGACACGCACATTTTAAATGGGCGCAGCACTAATGGATTCAAATGACAGAAAAATGCCATAAACCATCATCATGCTTTCTGCCATTATGAAGTGGAATGCAGATCTACATCAAGTGAGCTCATCCAGTTCATTTTCCAGCTAAGAGTCCAGACTCCACTTCAGGTAGTCAGATTTAAATTCATTAGTTTTTTCACATCAAATCTAGACTTAAACAAATATGACTTATTTGCTCTTTTTGGACTGACAGAGTTACATAAACCTCTTCTATCTGGAAGGTAACTGCTTTACTAGGTAGGTTGAGCAAAAACATCCGGAGCCCTGGAACGACGAAATTACCCATTATTCTTGTTTTTTGTTTAAAGCAACATGACCTTCACAAGACTTTTGTCATTCATCTATTTTTATATATGTTTTTTTTAATTTCATGCGCATTTTATGAATAGTTAAATATATTAAATACATTTTCAAGAGCAAATTGCAGGTAAAAAATTTATTTTAATTTCATATAAAATGCTATATAAATAATAGAGGATACTTCATTTTACAACAAATAACTGCACCTTATTTCAAGTAAAAAGTGGCCCTTTTCAGCAAAGCTTCTAAAAATGCATTTTTTTTTTCTTTTTTAAGTCTTGACCTCTGATGTATAAAAGGGGGGTTATAAGCTAGTCCTTCCTGAAGCTCAGTGTGGCGAGTAGGGTAAGCTCTTTTCTAGATTTTGTGGTAGTTTTGTCTTTCTCCCAGACAGCTTTCTGAAAAAAATGGTATCAAATTTCTCACAGAAAAAAAAGACTCTTTTCTGAAAACTAATTTCTTTTTCTAGTAATCTGAATAAATTGAAACTCTACAGACCCATCAAGATCCTATCCTGGTCCCACAAGGACACTGTCCTTTACCTTTTAGTTGTCTCACTTCCTCCAACACACCTGAATCAGGTCATCAGGCCCTGAAGTTCTACAGAAGTTTGTTAATTAACTGTTGGATTCCAATCAGCTGAGCTGGAGCCAAAAACATAAAAATAAAACAGGCATCACACAACATGCAGGATGGTGTCCTCAAGGCCAATGACTGAACACCATGACTGCCCAAACTAAAGATGTGTTTGGGACCAGAAAAGAAACAGGCAACACAACAAAATAATTTAAAGTGACAATGTGTGTTTTTCCTTGCCTTAGGAGGCAGAACATACCTAAATCAATGCAAGCAGGCTGCATTTTTATGTCCCAGTAAGATCTTACCAAAAGATGGCCATTAGGGTAAAAAATCACCTACAGCCAAAATCAGACTCCCTTTCATCACTGGCAACGAGTGAAGAGGTAAAAGTGTAAAACGGGTGGGAACCCTGTTCCATAGAGGGCCGCTATCCAGCATATTTTAGTTTCAACCCTGCTTCAACACACCTGATTTCAATCAGCAGGTGATTAACAGGCTTCTGCAGAGCCCGATGAGCTGCTGAACAGGTGAATCAACTACTGAATCATAAGTGTTGGAGCAAAGACATGCAGGATACCGGCCCTCGAGGACCAGGGTTCCCCACACCTGGTGTAAAACAACATTTATGAATGGTGAAAGTTTTGCATTTAGTCCTCACGATTTCCCATGGAAGAAAACATGGCATCTAATCGTCACCCAGGGAACATAGGTGTTTCTCAATGTCAGGGCGCCTTGCAAGGCGATGTCTTGCGAGGCCAGGCGCCTTGCTTACAAGGACACTGTCCTTCCTTGGTCAAAGAAAATGGTTAAATGGAACAGACTTGTATCATGTGACCGCGGCTTCCACGGCAGTCATTTAACATCACGTGACACGGGAGATAAAATTATATTTTATGTGTATTAGTTTCAATATAAATATATAACGAGCCTTTAACTTTTTAAATATTGTTTTTTTTTCTTTTAATTCCAACCAGACACAGAGACAGAGGTGAAAGAAAAAAGAAGAGACAAAATGTGTGTTTGTGAGTGTGTGTGTGTGTGTGTGTGGGGGGGGGGGGGGGGGGGGTCCACGAAATTTACAATAATGAATAAGAGTCTGCTTCTAGACCTGCAGAAAGAGAAAAAAAATGGGATGCAACAGCAATACAACAAGCTCAAGCTATCACTGCATCAACTTGATGAAGAAATATTTAATCAACAATGTTTAACTGCACAATATCACGATCATAAATCACAGTGCATTTAGTGCCAACCATAGCCTTAAGACATGTGTTAAACGTGCACAAGTCCATACTTATGAGAGCACTATGTGAGCACCTGTGTGTGTACACACGCTTGTTTATGTAAGGTTTCTCTATAGGAGCGTCCAATAGAGAGTGTGAGGGGCCACAGATCTGCCCCCTAAAGATGTGCAGGAGACGGAGGGAGCTCCAAGTCACAGAGATCCAGGAGCTGCCCCAGAGCACAGGAACCCCAGGGAGACTGCTACCAGAAAAGCCCCTGCCCCCTCGAGAGGCACAGAGGATTGCCCGTCATACACAAACACAGTCACACACTCCCTCCCTCTTGCTCACACACACACTTACAACCAAAGACTTACAAAAATGCACGCCGGACACCCACTCATGCTCCCCATACACATCATATTCACTCTGGTCCCGATACTGCTTCACATGGGGTACAACCATTACTGGTTCCCAGAGTTCGACCCTTCCTGCTGGGGTGCTGATGAGCAGGCTCCCCCGCCCAATGCTGAGCACAGCAACCCACCACCCCAGACCCCAACCGGACGGCCGGATCTCCCTCCTAGCCTCCAGCCCCACTGCTGCATGTTCCTGCCTTCTTCCCGGCAGCATACATGTCAGGACCCGACTCCCAAGGCCCCGCCCAGATCCCCACACGAGGCCGGCCCCACACCCCGGGCCCCCTGGCCTCCACCCAGACCTGCCCAGGGGCAATGCAGCTGCTGGGCAGTGACCCATGGCCACCGCCAAGACCTCCAAGGGGCCCCACTCACAACCGCCAGCAGTCCACCCCCCATGGCAGCCCAAGCACCTGCAGAGGGGGGCAACAGCCCCCCAGTCCCAGACACCCCCAGTGAACCCACCTCCAGGGAACGTCCAGATACTCCAAACTCAGACCCTCCACCCCCTCACCCACATCATCCCACAGGAAAATTTCAATGGTCCCCGTCATTGCTATGTGATGGAACCGATCAAAGGAGCCCAGAGAGATTGATTTGAAGTGGAAGCAGAGGCTATATCAAGTGTAATATGATCTAACAAAAGATTTCTATACTGCTTGATACAAAGAGTATCTATTTTTTCCAAAATCAAGAGGATCGTTTTCTTAGCGATGCATATGGCAGTCAGAACTACGTGAGCCAAAGATGTTTCAATCGGTACATCTTCCAGGTTTTCCAGTAAACAAAGAGAGGGGGAGGTTGGGATATGACATTTCAGACACTTTGACAGGTCTTCACATACTCTTCCCCAAAATTCCTGGAAAAGTGGACAGGACCACAGTGTGTGAATGTAATTTTCAGGAATGTTGTTTGTGCAGTGTGTACAGGTGTCAGACGACACAAACCCCATCTTGAACATCCGATGACCTGTATAGTGTACTCTGTGTAGAATTTTGTACCTACAGTAATTAATTGTAAATGGGAGTGTCTGATCATTTAAAAAGTTTTTAAACAAGTTTGGGACCAGAAGTTCTGGTCAACGCTGACTGATAGATCCACCTCCCATTTTTCAATAGGGATTGCTATTCTATTGTCTATTTTGGACAGTGTCTTATATACTTTAGACAGTAGTTTGAGGGGTTTGAGATTATAGAAATCTAATACCATTGGTGGTGTTTGTAATTCTATTTTATTGAGCTTAAATTTTTGTTTGACTACAGATTTAATTTGCTGATAGTCTTAAAAGCTATTCTTATCTATTCCAAATTGGGAGACTATTCTATTAAATGGGATGAAGTCCAATCCTTCATATATGTGTTCCAGGTATACGATTCCTTTATTTTTCCAGCCTGGAAGGTTCATCATTTTGTTATTTTGCAAAATATCAGGATTATTCCTGGTAGGTGTGCGTCTGCATGGTATTAGTGAAGACTCTGTCATTTTTAGATACTCCCACCATGCTGTCAGAGAGGTGCTGATACTAATACTTTTGAAGCCTTCATGTTTTCTTATGCTTGAGCTAATAAATGGTAAGTCTGAAAGCTCGCATTGCAAATTGTCTGTTCTATGTCTAACCAGGACTCATCTAGTGGGTTATCTTGCAACCATCTTGGTATATAGTGCAGCCTGTTGGCTAAGAAATAATAATAGAAGTTGGGTAGATCCAGTCTTCCTTTGTCTTTGGTCTTCTGAAGCGTTTTTAAGCTAATTCGTGGAGGTTTAACCTGCCAAAGGAATTTGGTAATTGAGGAGTCCAGAGGTCTAAACCAGTCAGCTGGTAGCCTGTTTGGGATCTTTGAAAATAAGTAATTTATTCTGGGTAAGACCATCATTTTAATTGTAGCAACCCTCCCCATGAGTGATATTGGTAATGATTTCCATCTTGCAAGATCATCTTCCACTTTCTTTAAAAGTGGGATTTAGTTTAGTTTGGTTAGAACTGCCAACTTGGGAGAGACATTAATTCCCAGGTATGTGATATTCCCTGACTCCAACTGTGTATTAAGTAAATTGACAAAAGAGAAATTAGTTGGTAGAACTGTGGATTTTAACCAGTTTATAGAGTAATCTGAAACTTTTGAAAAAGAGCTTATCAGTTCTATTGAATGGGAGAGAGAGGATTGAGAATTCCGGAGAAAGAGTAAAACATCATCTGCATAAAGACTGATCTTATGTTCTATTTTCTTACACTTAATCCCTTTAATACCTGTTGTTTGCCTAATTGCTGCTGCTTGTGGTTAGATAAAGATAGCAAACAGTGAGGGGGAGAATGGGCATCCCTGCCTGGTCCCCCTCTGAAGACAGAAGCTAGCTGATATTTGGTCATTTGTCCTGACACGTGCAGTTGGTGAACTGTATAATGTTTGTAGCCAGAATGAAGAAGTTTGAAGACGTTCCCCAAACCAAATTTATATAAAATTGCAAATAAGAACTTCCAGCTAACTCTATCAAAAGCCTTTTCTGCATCTAGAGATAATATACTAGTTTCTATGTTTCTTGTCACATCTTATTTATTGACTAACACTTTGCATGAATAGCTTATTAAAATAGAGTTCTTTGATTAATTAAAATGAAAGAGTCCATTCTTCATTCTTCTGTTGAGCTGAAAAGAAGCAGTTTATAAGCAAATGCATGAGACCTTGAGGCCATATCTCATGCAGACTAGTCCTGTGTCAGAGGAGAGGGGGAAAATGACTTTTGGTGGAAAACAGTCATTTCATTCTGTTACATATCCCCCCTTTTCAATGGTACGGTGGTCCATGCAGAGACCACCTGGCATTGACTGTCGCAATCGATGATAGTCAAGCTACGGAAATGTACCAGTGATCAGACGGTAATCTGGAAGTGAACTTCCAGTGGAGATATTTCTATCTCCGTACACAAGTTATTACACAGTGTCACGAAGCACTCGAAAAACATACAAAAACATGTATTTACATTCAAGATGACAGCAGGAAAAAGCTGTTCTTTGTGCTAGAAACCCAATATAGCTTGAGGTGAAATCAAAATGGCTGCAATATGATGTCACCTTAGATTAAGAGAGATGAATCAGCGCCTTTAGTGAGATTACGAGACCGTCCCGTTTTCAACCAGAAACATCAGTTTTAGTGTTTTACTGTTTAAAAATGTCTCCGAATGAGCACGAAGTGTCCATAATGTACAAATATCAGGCTATGGCTCGCCATTCTGTAATGATTTAAATTACATGTTATTTAATAAGCCACAAGGCGTAGGATTCCATAGGAAATATGAAATCAACCTCATGGATCTGTGAGGTTATTTTACACCAGAAGTTTGGCACTTTTTAATGCAGGGATTAGATAACAGCTTCGTATTCACTCAGAGACAACAGAAGAGAGAGAGTCAAGTTTAAAAGTTTAAAAATGTATTACTAAACAAATTAAATTAGACTAACTTTAAACACTAAATGTATGGTGTAACTAAGATGAATGAGACGGAGAATGGTGTGAGGTGTAATGTTGCTCAGAACCAGCAAATCTGAAGAAGCGATTAGTTCTGATGGGAACTGAAGGTGATTTCTTCACGTTAAGCTTTGGTTAGGAGATTCATAAACACATTAGACGCCATTTGCCGTTGTCTACATACCCTGAGCGGAAGTCCCCGTCTAGATCAGGAGGTGTAAAGGTCCAGCTTGACCTTATAGAGCCGGAGCCTGTAGAAGCAGCCACGGCAGCCGACCACCAGTCTCTCCTTTTTAAAAAATTCTATAAAACCTTCATCTTTAAGCAGTGATGTTTTAAACCTCCAGTTTTTGCTTAGTGGGATTGTTTTCTTGTTTACCAGAGTTAAAGAAACCGGAGCATGGTCACTGACAACTATGGGGTGTATCTCAGTGTCTGAAATGTCAGCCAACAATGAGCTGCTGACTAGATAATAATCCAAACGTGAATGAGAGTGATGGGAGAGAAAAAAGTATACTCTCTACGGCAGTGGTTCCCAAACTAATTTAGCCGCGCACCCCCTTCTATGTCCCGACCATGTCGGCGCACCCCCCCCCCCCCCCCCCACATCGGGGCATGGCTCTCTCTCTCTCTCTCTCTCTCTCTCTCTATATATATATATATATATATATATATATATATATATATATCAGATGTCAAGCTAAACAGACAGTTAAAAAATTCCCCATCACTTTCATTTTTTAGATAGTAATTAATAAACATTCGATACCATTACAATTTCCTTTGATTTCATTTTAAATAAATATTTAGAGTGCCCAGGTAGCACATAAATAATGCAATTTAACGGTTTTCTTAAAGTAGGAACGTTTAACCTGTGCGGCCAGAGCGCTCTCCTTCCTTCTGCTCTGCGTAAACCTGAGCTGATCACCTACTTGTGCGTAATCAAATGTCAATAGGGGACAAGATATAGCCATGATGTTCACTTTTACCTCAGACCGACTTATTGCTGTTTTATGGTGTGGCTGAATCTGCGATCCGCTGCCACGCTGACTGGAATAATAAATGCTGCAGTAACAGGACTTGTGGTCAGGTTCATGAGGAGTCACTGGCTGGAGCGGACCCGACTCATCCCAGAAGCTAATATCTTAATTTGACCTTGAATGAAAAATAACCTCTTAAAAGTTTTTATCACGGTGGAGGCAGCACTCATTTCTGCCTTCAGTCTGACGGCGCGCCGGAGTTAAAGCAGCTCAAGTCACGGCGTCTCACGCTATTTAAACCAATGTTGTAAAATGACTTCTGCCCAGCCCAGATGTGCTCACTTGTGCACCCGTGAGCCATGGTTCAGCCGGAACGCGTCTGACCTCTGACAGACGCACTCTGAACTTCAGATCTTCAGATAGCAGTTAATAGCCTCAATGGGAATCATTTCTTGTTATTTTGTTACATCCACAATGTTCTGTGTGTGAGGTTTACAATGTCAGAACACCTGCATGAGACAGGTGTTAATTACAATCTGCCAGAATGACTCGCCACCTTCAGATTCCTCCAACACCATTAAAAATGATCAAATACGGAACATATCGGTGTGCGCAGGCCAGAGTGCTGAAGCTCGGCGCATTGTTATTATTATGAAGTTAGGGCACATGTGGAGGGCACGCACGCACGTGCGCGACGGAACATATCGGCGTGCGCAGGCCAGAGTGCTGAAGCTCGGCGCATTGTTATTATTATGAAGTTAGGGCACATGTGGAGGACACGCACGCACGTGCGCGACGGAACATATCGGCGTGCGCAGGCCAGAGTGCTGAAGCTTGGTGCACTGTTATTATGAAGCTATGGCACATGTGGAGGACACGCGCGCGCGCAAAAATATACTTGTTTTCAATTACATTTATTGTGCCCACTTACTTTTTCTTTGGCCCACCCACAAATGAGTTTCTACGCTAATGGTGACATATGACAGACTTCTCTGAGCTCCGCAGCCATTACACTTTTCACCTCGCGCACCCCCTAGCGGCAGCTCGCGCACCCCCAGGGGTGCGCGCACCACACTTTGGGAATCCCTGCTCTACGGTTAGGATGAAGAGATCACCATGCATCACAAAGCCCATAATCACTCATGTACTGTTTAACTATGTTAGTGGATTGCCAATTGCGCTGAGTCCCAGCTGTACTGAGCCTGTCTATTAAAGAGTTCATCCAAAAATTAACATCTCCTCCAAGTATAAGTGGATAGTCCAAGTGTTCGGAGAGTACAGAGAAAAAATTATGAAAGAATGAAGGGTCATTAATATTTGGACAGTATGTGCTGACAATAGATAAGCGTTGGTTCTGTACAGATATTTTTAACATTATAAATCTACCCTCTGGATCGGAAACGGTGTCCAATACTGTGAAATTGATGTTTTTGTGTATTAAAATAGCTACAACTCTTTGCCTAGAGTTTTAGCAGGCAGAGAACATGCTGGGAAACTCAGTTGTTTGAAGTTGATCTGCAAATGTGGCAGATGTATGAGTCTCTTGTAATACTATTACGTCTGCTTGCACTCTCTTTAGCTGATCAAAAATCTTTAATCTTTTCTCTCTGGAGCCAGCTCCATGTACGTTCCATGTGACAAACCTTAGTGCACCCATAGATGTGTGTGTGTGTGAGTAGCTAAAATATGATGCCTTCATTTGAATAAGATGGAATAAGTAAGTAAATGTATAAAATAGTAATAAATAATAATGTTAATAAATAACAGAAAAGTAATTAAGAATAATAATAAAGATGCAACAGTGTTTGTGGTTGTGATGAAAAAAACAACATCACAATAGGAAGGCAGGGGGGGCTAGGATCCTGTTTCCCCCAGCAAGAGCAGCCATGTACGGCATGTACGGCGCTCAACCACTGTAGACCACAGGTGGGAGGGAGATCTTGGGAGGATCTGTGTGTGTGTGTGTGTGTGTGTGTGTGTGTGTGTGTGTGTGTGTGTGTGTGTGTGTGTGTGTGTGTGTGTGTGTGTGTGTGTGTGTGCGCGCGCGTGTGTGTGTGCGTGCGTGTGTGCTGAGTCTGACGCAGTGTTGGAAAGTTGTGTGGTTGTGCCATACAGATGTAAAGGTACAGAAGCAGATGAGAGAGGAAAGGAAAGAATTATAAAGGGTAAAGAAGAAGAAAGAACTAAAAAGAAAAGGTGATAGGGGTGTGAGGTGGTGATGAACAGGTGATATCATCTAGAATATGAATTTAGCAGCTGTTTAATCCTGAAGTGCTCAAACCCAGTGAATCCTGATAAGAAGAATAAATGTCTGACCTGATGTTGGGCTAATACAGCCAGTCTGTCACTCCTCGCTCCTTGTAAAGTTTATTGTCCACATAAAGCTTATCCACCAAGATGACAGCCCTCTTCCCATCCTGGATAAAGTTTTTGCGCAGCGGAAAGACGACTCGGCGCCGATCCAGTATTTCCTTAGGGAATTGGTCATTTACGCTGAAGTCTTTTCCTTTGAGCTCTCTTCCGTGGCTTTTAACAAGATCCTTCTGCTTACAATGTTCAAATTTAGCCACAATGGGACGAGGTCTTCTGCTGTCCACTCTTTTAGCTCCAAGGTGATGTAACCGGTGAAAGGTGATGTTTTGTACTGTTTCTTTGGGTATCTTCATTTGGGTCTGGAGAAAGTTCTTGATTGTTTGCTCGCAGTTCTCCGCCACTCCTGTCTGCTCCAGCAGGCCTGCAAACACCAAATTATCCCTTATGCTACGGGCCTGAAGGTCCAAAACCATCTCCTTCAGAATCTTGTTGTCCTGGGTGATCCGTGCCATTCCCTCTTTCAGGGAAGAAACTGACTCCCGCAGAGATGCGTTCTCAGCAGTGAGTCGCTCAACCTGCTCTTGGCTGAACTCCAAAGATGTTCGGAGGTTCTGAAATTTCTGGTGTAGAACCTCAAGCAGATGAAGTCACCCCTCAAATCCCAGAAGCCGTTTATCTATAGAATCTAATAATTCTAATATGTCCTTCCGGGGAGATGAGGCCTCAGGCGAGTCCTGAGGACAGCTCCTCTTGGTCCCAGGTGTTTCGGTCTTAACTGCTGATTTCTTTGGACCCATAACGAAAAACTCAAAAACTTCGTCAATATAGTTTTGTAAACTTTCTAAATTTTCTCCACTTACCTCCAGGTTGAGTGAGTTGTACTTACCAGATTATTTTTTGTGTTGTCAGTAGATAAATTAGGCAAAAATGCGGCTTAATTGTTTGTGGATGTTTGTTAACGAGCTGCCATCAGCTTCAAACGCTGCAGTGTATCCGTATTTCTTTTAAGATTATAGATTGTATAAAAATTATACTGTAATAATTTCGGCTGCATGTTTATAGTTTGTTTTTGCACCTTTAAATCATGCTTCAGTCCATTCAAATTCATCTATTTCTTCTTGAATGTCTTTCAACTATCATGTGATTAATTTGTCAACATTTATAAATGTTGTAAGCTATTGTCTCGTCTCGTCTCGTCTTCCTCCGCTTATCCGGGTCCGGGTCGCGGGGGCAGCATCCCAACTAGGGAGCTCCAGGCCGTCCTCTCCCCGGCCTTGTCCACCAGCTCCTCCGGCAGGACCCCAAGGCGTTCCCGGACCAGATTGGAGATGTAACTTCTCCAACGTGTCCTGGGTCGACCCGGGGGCCTTCTGCCGGCAGGACATGCCCGAAACACCTCCCCAGGGAGGCGTCCAGGAGGCATCCTGACCAGATGCCCAAACCACCTCAACTGGCTCCTTTCGATCCGGAGGAGCAGCGGTTCTACTCCGAGTCCCTCCCGAATGTCCGAGCTCCTCACCCTATCTCTAAGGCTGAGCCCGGCCACCCTACGGAGGAAACTCATTTCGGCCGCTTGTATCCGCGATCTCGTTCTTTCGGTCATTACCCAAAGCTCATGACCATAGGTGAGGATTGGGACGTAGATCGACCGGTAAATCGAGAGCCTGGCTTTCTGGCTCAGCTCCCTCTTCCCCACGACAGATCGGCTCAGCGTCCGCATCACTGCAGACGCCGAACCAATCCGCCTGTCGATCTCCCGATCCCTCCTACCCTCACTCGTGAACAAGACCCCGAGATACTTAAACTCCTCCACTTGAGGTAGGACCTCTCCCCCGACCCGGAGGTGGCAAGCCACCCTTTTCCGGTCGAGAACCATGGTCTCAGATTTGGAGGTGCTGATCCTCATCCCAGCCGCTTCACATTCGGCCGCGAACCTACCCAGCAAGAGCTGAAGGTCAGAGCTGGATGAAGCTAGGAGGACCACATCATCCGCAAAAAGCAGAGACGAGATTCTCCTGCCACCAAACTCGACACACTCCACACCACGGCTGCGTCTAGAAATTCTGTCCATAAATATGATGAACAGAACCGGTGACAAAGGGCAGCCCTGGCGGAGTCCAACCCTCACTGGGAACAGGTCCGACTTACTACCGGCTATGCGGACCAAACTCACGCTCCTCTGGTAAAGGGACTGAATGGCCCTTAACAGAAAGCCACCCACCCCATACTCCTGGAGCGTCCCCCACAGGGTGCCCCTGGGGACACGGTCATAAGCCTTCTCCAAATCCACAAAGCACATGTGGATTGGTTGGGCAAACTCCCATGCCCCCTCCATCACCCTTGCAAGGGTATAGAGCTGGTCCACAGTTCCACGGCCAGGACGAAAACCACATTGCTCCTCCTCTATCTGAGATTCAACTATCGATCGGACCCTCCTCTCCAGTACCTTGGAGTAGACCTTTCCAGGGAGGCTGAGGAGTGTGATCCCCCTATAGTTGGAACACACCCTCAGGTCACCCTTCTTAAAGATGGGGACCACCACCCCGGTCTGCCACTCCCTAGGAACTGCCCCCGATGACCACGCAATGTTGTAGAGACGTGTCAACCATGACAGCCCTACAACATCCATAGCCTTGAGATACCCAGGACGAACCTCATCCGCCCCCGGGGCTCCGCCGCTGTGTAGTTGTTTGACTACCTCAGCAACTTCTGCCCCCGAGATCGGACAGTCCATCCCCAGGCCTCCCAGCTCTGGTTCCTCCTCGGAATGCGCATTGGTGGGATTGAGGAGCTCCTCAAAGTATTCCTTCCACCGTCCGACTATAGCCTCAGTTGACGTCAGCAGCTCCCCATCCCCACTGTAAACAGTGTGAGCGAGTTGCTGCCTTCCTCTCCTGAGGCGCCGGACAGTTTGCCAGAACCTCTTTGGAGCCGATCGATAGTCTTTCTCCATGGCCTCACCAAACTCCTCCCACGCCCGAGATTTTGCCTCGGCAACTGCCACTGCTGCACCCCGCTTGGCTATCCGGTACCTGTCTGCTGCCTCCGGAGACCCACAGACCAGCCACGCCCTGTAGGCCTCCTTCTTCAGCCTGACGGCTCCCCGAACCTCTGGTGTCCACCAGCGGGTACGGGGGTTGCCACCACGACTGGCACCGGCCACCTTACGACCACAGCTAGCAACAGCCGCCTCGACAATCGCAGAGTGGAACAAGGCCCACTCGGACTCAATGTCCCCCACTGCTCTCGGGACGTGGTCAAAGCTCTGCCGGAGGTGGGAGTTGAAGACCGTCTTGACAGGTTCTTCTGCCAGGCGTTCCCAGCAGACCCTCACTATGCGTTTGGGTCTGCCAGGTCTACGCGGCATGTTCCCTTGCCATCTGATCCAACTCACCACCAGGTGGTGATCAGTTGACAGCTCCGCCCCTCTCTTCACTCGGGTGTCCAAAACATACGGTCGCAGGTCAGATGATACGACTACAAAATCTATCATCGACCTGTGACCTAGGCTGCCCTGGTACCAAGTGTACCGGTGGGCATCCTTATGTTCGAACATGGTGTTCGTTATGGCCAAACTGCGGCTTGCACAGAAGTCCAATAACAAAACACCGCTCGAGTTCTGATCAGGTGGGCCGTTCCTCCCAATCACACCCCTCCAGGTCAAGCTGTCATTGCCCACGTGAGCATTGAAGTCCCCCAGCAGGACAATGGAGTCCCCTGATGGAGCACTATCTAGCACTCGTCCCAGGGACTCCAAAAAGGGTGGGTACTCTGAACTGATATTTGGCCCATACGCACAAACAACAGTCAGGACCCGTTCCCCGACCCGAAGGCGCAAGGAAGCTACCCTCTTGTCCCCCGGGGTAAACCCCAACACACAGGCAGAGAGTCTCGGGGCTAACAAAAAGCCAACCCCAGCCCTCCGCCTCTCACCCGGAGCAACTCCAGCAAAGTAGAGTGTCCAACCCCTCTCCAGGTCTCGGGTTCCAGAGCCAATGCAATGTGTCGAGGTGAGTCCGACTATATCTAGCCGGTACCGCTCAACCTCTGCCACAAGCTCCGGCTCCTTCCCCGCCAGCGAGGTGACGTTCCATGTCCCAAAAACTAGTTTCCTTGTCCGGGGATTGGACCGCCAAGGCTCCCGCCTTGGTCTGCCACCCGATTCACATTGCACCGGACCCTTCATGTTCCTCCTGCGGGTGGTGGGTCCACAGTTGGACGAGCCCATGTATCCGGTTCGGGCTGGGCCCGGCCGGGCCCCATGGGCGAAAGCCCGGCCACCAGGCGCTCGCTCACGGGCCCCAACCCCAGGCCTGGCTCCAGGGTGGGACCCCGGTAACCCTCCGGGCCGGGTACTCCGACTCTTCGTTTTCACCGCCATGAAAGATCCTTCGAACCGTTCTTTGTCTCACCCTTCACCTAAGACCAATTTGCCATGGGAGACCCTACCAGGGGCACTAAGTGCCCCAGGCAACATAGCTCCTAGGATCATTAGGGCACTCAAACTCCTCCACCACGATAAGGTGACGGTTCAAGGAGGAGTGTAAGCTATTGTATTTAGCAGAAAATATTTTTAATTATATGTGTTGATTAAATGTAAACAGCAAATAAGATAAACATATTTGCTCTGTTGACATAGTTTAATGACACCTGGTGGTTATTTACTGGCAGGGGCGTCGGACTGGGGGGGGGGGGGAAGGGTACCCTTTACCCAGGGCCCACTGCAGGGAGGGGCCCTGAGACAGCTTTGAATAAAAATGTTTTATTGTTGTTGTTTTTTCCCCCCAACTTACTTAATGTCTTAATAAACTTCCCTTTACCTGGATAAAGAGGTTAAGAAACAGAATTTCGCCTTAAAAATAATAACTGAATAATCTCTGAGGCATCTATCACCCCTTAAAAATGTGCAAAGTGGTTTAGTCCACACCAGCGGCCAGGGGCTGCACTGCCGCATGTGCTAGTGAGACATCGCAGATGCCGACAGCCAGAGCTGGAGGCAGGAGAGTCAGTCATGTCTTTTCCCAAGAAAGGGAAATCTGGCTTCCAGAAAAGAAAAGAAGGAGAAGGAGAAAAAGTTAATCGAACAGAAGCAAGTATTGACTAGATTCTTCAAGAAGGAAGGTGAGCAGCAGAACACAGTTTTAGCTGATATTAGCTAGCTCTCAGAAGCTGCATTCATGTTAGGTGTTCAGTGTTCATTTTGGGAGCTTATGATAGACATTGTCCTCTAAAATATCATAAGCAAAACTTAAAAAAAAGGTCCCCACCCTGGATTGTTAGGGGATTGGAAAGGGCTTGCCAGAAAAAGAAATCACTGTATCTGGATTTTATAAAAAATCCAACAAAGGAAAAAGAAAAAAGGTATAAGGAATATAAAAACAAATTAACTACAATAATAAGGAAGCAAAAAAAGGAATATTATGATCAGCTTTTCCTAAAACACAAAAATATTATTAAAGGTACATGGAATGTGTTAAATAAATTAATAAGAAATACAAAAGAAGCAGGTATAGATATTCACAATAAAAATGGAAAGAACATTGCAAATGAGTTTAATAAATATTTTGTGAATGTTGGCCCTAATCTAGCTAAAAAGCTGCCAGAAGTTGACATTAACCATGAAATAAATAAAAATAATAATACAATGTTTTTGAGCAGTGTAAGCCAAAGTGATGTGATCCAAGCGGTACATAGTTTCAAAAGTAAAAAGTCCTTAGATTTTCATGGGATAGATATGTCTCTCATGAAGGAGGTTATCCATTGCATTATTGAACCTTTTACTTATATTTGTAATAAATCATTTTCAAGTGGCACAGTCCCTGAAAAAATGAAAATAGCCAGAGTTATTCCTATTTATTAAAGTGGTGATAAATTATTAGCTTGTAACTATAGACCTATCTCTTTACTGCCACAGTTTTCAAATATACTTGAGAAACTTTTTGTAATTAGATTTGAAGCATTTACCAACAAGTTTGATCTTTTAAATGACCATCAGTATGGGTTTAGGAAGAATCGTTCAACCTCATTAGCAGTTATGGATTTGGTAGAGCAGATTGCAACAGCAGTGGATCAAAAACTTCATGTAGTGGCTGTCTTGATTGACTTGAGTAAGGCATTTGATACAATTGATCACATATACCTGCTCAAGAAATGTGAATACTATGGTCTTCGTGGTAAAACCAATCAATGGCTTGAAAGTTATTTAAGCAGTAGATTTCAATATGTAAATGTTAATGATATAGATTCACAGCTTGAAAGAGTAATATGTGGTGTACCGCAAGGCTCGGTGCTAGGACCGAAATTATTCAACCTATACCTGAACGACATCTTTTCTGTATCGTCTCGGTTAAAATTTATTATGTTTGCAGATGATACAAATTTCATTTGTATGGGAAAAGATATGAGTAAATTATTACAAGAGGTTGAAAACGAATTGGATTCAATTAACCCTCTGATGCATGGATTATGAAATCTTCAACCAAGATTTTTTAAACAATTTTTTTCATTCATCTTTAGGTGTGAATGAAACAAATTTCAACAAATATTTTTTGTAACATTTTGTTAATTTACAAATAATTTATTACATGTCCATCTCAGTGGACAGCGTGCATTCTGAACATGGAATATGTTGGCTTGACTTACTGAAGTCCAAATGGAGGGGCTCAAATGCAATAAAGTCTTCAACAGCTGTGCTTAATAGCAAAAATAAAGAAATAACAATTTTGAGTACCTGTCCACTGTAGTGACCATTATGTATCAAAGGGTTAAAAAATGGTTTGATTACAACAAGCTATCACTAAATGAAAATAAAACCAAATTTATGATATTTTCAGGGAAAAGGGACAATGACGGTGCTAAGCTGTATTTAAATGGAGTCCCAATTGAACAAGTACATGAAACTAAATTCCTAGGTGTGACTATTGATAGTAAACTCAGTTGGAAACCACACATTGAATATATCAAACAGCAAGTGTCTAAATCTATTGCTATACTTTATAAAACTATTGATATACTAAATAAAAAAGCCTTGTTTTTGATTTATAGCTCTTTAGTTATGCCTTATTTGTCTTACTGTGCAGAGGTTTGGGGAAATGCAGGTAAAACGTGTGTTGAGACTGTATTTAAATTACAAAAAAGGCGATTAAAATAGTTAATAAATTGGGATACCTCGAACCAACCCATTATCTATTTAGTCAAACGAAAACGCTAAAATTAGGAGACATTTTTAAAGTAAAAATCTTAGAGATTCTTCATAAAGTAGTTAATAATAATATCCCAAATTGCATAAAAGTTTATTTCAAACCAAGAGATGATCATTATAATCTCAGAGGTGTATTTATGTTTGAATGTGTAAAAGCCAGAACTAATGTGAAATCAAGATGTGTTTCTGTTGTTGGTGTGAAATTGTGGAATGAGTTAGATGATGATTTGAATAAATGTACTTCTTTACTAAAGTTTAAAGCAGGTGTAAAGTGTCACATATTTACAGGGTACGAAAAGTATGTATAGACATTAATGAATTTTCATTGTGGATATTTATATTGGGGAAAATAAAAGAAATGTATATTGGTTATGTATATTAGGTGGAAAATAGGGTAGGCTAAAATAAGCATTGCTTCTGCCTATTCCTTCTTTGGTTTAAATTCAAATTGTTAATATTGTTTTGTTTGAAAAGAAAAATTTTATGTTAATGCTATAAACCAAAATAAAGACCGAAAGAAAGAAGAAAGAAAGTGTCAAACGCCTTTAGTTTCACCATCAAGATCAAATATAAATTAATTAGTGTTATCAGTGATAACACTAATTAATTTATATATATATTAATCAGAATTATTATCGCGGGTGGCTGCCGCCAATTAATTTGCGGACCTCACAGTAAAAACAGGTTCACTCTGTGTGGATATTTCAGCTCCTTCCCAGTCATGGACCAGGACAAACTTGGTATCGATGGATTCGTGGTAATCTCAGGAATGGGAAGCTGCCACTGTTTTTCGTATAGCATGATGACACTGGTGTTAGAGGATTGTTATTGACTTGGTTAGATATTTTAAGCCTATTTTAAATTTCTTTATATTTGATCATGAAAACGGACAACCTTATAATTTGGCTGATAATGCAGGGATTATAAAATTTAGAGTACATTACATTCACAGAGAGAACCTGGTTTATTTCATGTCATATGTATTTAATATATCAATATATATCAGTATTAGCAAAGCTTAACATCATGAACCACATGGCCCTTTAGACGCAGTAGCAGCAGCAGCAGGGCCCTCATTGTCTCCAGAAAGCACTGAGGAGATGAGACAAGGTGAGCTCACTCAGGGGCGGCGTTAGGCCCAGCTACTTGGGCTGAAGCCCCGGATGTTTTATGAAAAGCCCCGGATCTGAAACGTGGAAGTAACATGCAGTAACAAAGTCCAACAGAGAGGGAGCAGCTGGCAGTAGTTTGTATACAGCCTGCCTGAGCCTCCACCACTGAAGAAGAAGCCCTTCAGCAGCCAGCTTCTTCTGCAGTCTCTGCCTGAAATGCATGAGTGAAGATGGACATAAGGACTTTTTTTTAGACAAAAAGTACAACGACAGAACCCCGGCTTTGATGAGACTGGTGTTGACTCAGGTTTGTGAGTCTTATTTGAAAATATTTGTTGTGTTGCTGGTTTGCCTAAAGTTAGCTTCTCAGGTAAAGTTGCTGGAAAGTGAATATTTACTTTCATCTCACACTAAACACTAACAGGAACAATATTCTGCCCTGAATATGCTTAATATGTAGCTTTAGATTAAAAAATTATGTGGTACAAGACAAATATATATGATGTTGACTAGTGCGTGTCACGTGTGTGTGCGCGCGTGTTTGTGTGTTAAGCCCCGGATCTTCTTCAGTCCTAAATCCGCCCCTGAGCTCACGATACAATTAAGTTATTCAATTTACAAGCAATCATTAGCAACAGATTTATCTGAAAGGACATGTTAGGTTATATTTTGCTGACCTAATTCATGATCCATTTTGCTTGTGTGGTGTCTGTCCCCCTTGCAGCAGAGAAAGAGATAGAATATGTGAAAGAGGATGATGTAAGTGAAGATAGGGAAGGGGATGGTTGCTCTGAAGGTAGTGAGGATGATGAGGAGAGGCCAGAAGAAGAAGAAAGTGAGAGGCTGAGCAACACAGATGAGTGTCTGCCAGAGGATCCAGGACTATGGCCAGAGAAGCTCACTGGTCAACAGAGAGATACAGTTGTCAGAAGACTGGCGAATAAAAGTGATCAAACACCAGGAATCGACAAAATAACACCCAAAGATATGGAGGGCAAGCCATTTCCAAATTATCTTCAATATGCTAAGTCAGCCAATGGGCATGAGAAGATAAGAAGAGACTGGCTTATTTACAGTGAAAGTGCAAAGGCTCTGTACTGCATCCCATGTCTCCTCTTGAGCTGCTTAATTCCATCTACAGGATGCAATTACAGAGCATTTTTGGAGAAGTTTGTATTGGACTGAGGATTTTTTGCACACTACCTGTGACTGTTGCTGGGGGTGAACGGGCTTTTAGCAAACTGAAACTGGTGAAAAATTATTTGAGATCAACAATGTCCCAGGATAGACTGAACAGCCTAGCTCTTCTTTCTATTGAAAGCCAATTAGCCAAAGGATTGGACTTTAAAGATCTCATAAGGGATTTTGCTAACATGAAGACCCGTCAGTGGGCATTTACTGGAAAATAAATTCCAGGATTAATGTTTGAACACATTGTTGGCAAATAAAAATAATTATATGTGAAGTCTGGGCATTTCACTTTTATTATGCTGGCATTTGTATTTGCTCAATATAGAGGTTAAACTGAGATCATATTTATTATCTTGTCTTATAGCATGGCATAAAATGTGTAAGAGAGATATTACACAATTGAGCATGGGGCCCACCTAGAAGACTTGTACCTAGGGCCCAGAATTTGGTGCTACGCCCCTGTTTACTGGTACTACTGCCCTGACATTGACACTCCCAATGGATAAGATGAGGATAATTTATTAGCATTTAATACAGCTGTGTAATGGCGCATGAATTAATAATATCAAAAAATAGTCCGATAGAATTTTTTACATACAACACATGACTTATTTTGGCATACAAACAACCAATTTGTAACCAAAGACTAGGCTATGTAAAATGTGAATGAACTTTTATTAGTAACTTTGGTAAGTTTCAGATTTCAATTCATTAAATAACATCGATGGAGGGGGGCCAAAAATGCAGCCTGCCTAGTGTAGTCCATTTATTTAATCCGGCTCTGCCTAGGAGATACGTCATCGGGAGCTGCCAAGACGTGTTCCTGTGCTCTGGGGCAGCTCCTGGATCTCTGGGACTTGGAGCTCCATCCATCTCCTGCACATCTATAGGGGGCAGATCTGTGGCCCCTCACACTCTCTATTGGACGCTCCTATAGAGAAACCTTACATAAACAAGCGCGTGTACACACACAGGTGCTCACATGATGCTCTCATAAGTATGGACTTGGGCACGTTCAACACATCTTAAGGCTATGGTGGGCACTTAATGCACTGTGATTTATTATCGTTTGATTGTTCAGTTAAACAATGTTGATTTTATATTTCTTCATCAAGTTGACGCAGTGATGGCTTGATCTTCTTGTATTGTTGTTATGTCCCTTTTATTTTTTTTTTATAAAAAATAAAAGGGACTGGCTAAACACAACTAAATCTACTGGTGATTAATGGGCTGCAGAGCCTGACGAGCGGATGAACAGGTGATTCATCCAGGAATCAGGTATGTTGGAGCAGGTAAACAACAACAACCTGCTGAACAGTGGTCCCCAACGACTAGGATTGCCCACCCCTGGTCAAGACGATCCGCAGCAGTTCAAACCGAGCTTCAGAATGGGTGAGAAAGGTGATTTAAGTGACTTTGAAGGTGGCATAGTTGTTGGTGCCAGACAGGCTGGTCTGAGCACTCCAGAAACTGCTGATCTTCTGTACTAATTGTTCATGATTGCAACGCCACGGCCTACCTGAGTATTGTTCTGACCATGTCCATCCCTTCAGGACCACAGTATACCCATCTTCTGATGGCTACTTCCAGCAGGATAATGCACCATGTCATAAAGCTCGAATAATCTCTGACTGGTTTCTTGAACATGACAATGAGTTCACTGTACTCGAATGGTCTCCACAGTCACCAGATCTCAATCCAACAGAGCACCTTTGGGATGTGGTGGAATGGGAGATTTGCATCATGGATGTGCAGCTTACAAACATGCAGCAGCTGTGTGATGCTATCATGTCAGTATGGATCAAAATCTCTGAGGAGTGTTTCCAGTACCTTGTTGAATCTATGCCATGAAGGATTGAGGCAGTTCTGAAGGCAAAAGGGGCTCCAACCTGGTACTAGTAAGGTGTACCCAATAAAGTGACCAGTGAGTGTAAGATGCAAAGCAACTATAATTTCATACTTTTTATCATTTTTAAATTAAAACAGATAACAATTAATACTGTTTAAATTATCTAGAAAGCATGTTTTGGTGGTTTCACAATTAAAATGAAGCCTAAAAGTCTTGCATTTTTTGCAGTTGTGAACTCTTCTTTAATGACTGCAGCAACAACTTTCACAATTAAGTTCATGTTAGGTGTGATTTGTACTCTATTCATTGGGTGGTACCAGTGATGATGCACACAGGGTAATGACAAAAAAACACTTCTTAAGACTACAGTGATTTTTATTGTAGTCTAATTATAAAAACTACATGTCATCATCCTTTTCATTATTCCAGTTCATGGCACTACACTGAGCCAGTGTCACTTTTAGGTTGCTAATTGCTTTTGCGACAATTCTAGTATTCTGTTATTGTGCATTTGGGTTCCCACTGGGAGCTACAAGAAGCAAAAAGCCACAAGAAATGGCAACAAATTCAAGTAATTGTCTTTCAAATTCTTTAGCATCATTCCCTACATGTAAAGCAAGTAAAATGATCTTCAAAGCACTGAAATGATTTGGATGCTGCAGAGACAAAGAAAGTAAAGCACGAGAGGATTAAAAAAAGTTATTTTTTTATGTTTGTTGTTAGTTTTAGTGGGATGCATCAGAGAAGGCCTCGGCATCATTTGAACTTAAAACTAATTCCAAATGATCAAAAGGATGAATGTTAAAATGAATGCTTCAGTGCATTTATACTCTGTTTGAACATTTGTGCCGTATACAATAAATTAACATATTATTTGATCAGTCAGTGCTTTGAATGAACAATGAGCTTTAATACTATTAGTGGCTTTCACAAACAAAACCTCAAAGAGCTCAGAGACTTCTGTGTTAAAAATAATAAATCTGTGGAGACTGTTTCATTGTTGCAGGTCAAGACATGGATCAGTCATGGCAAAATTTGGAAAATTATTTCTTTTTTCTCATTACACATAAGATGCACGGAGAAAATAGCTCATGGCTGCTTGGTCACAATAAGACAAAAGATTCTTGTAAATATGAAATGACAAAGGTCTGGCCTAAACTATCTTTCATTGATTGGCTGTTTATTTATTTTTTTGTTCTGCAAAAAGTAGATTGACAAAATCTTTTCCATCATAATGAGGAAAACTTGTACAAAATTGAATTATAAGCACACTTCAGTTAGTAGTTTTTACATAAGTCCGTATCTGTGCAGTGGGAGATGAGAAATTGAAGTGATTCCAGTCCATCCATCCATCAGAGCGTGCTGTCAAGTTTATGTTTCAGCCATAAAATGTGCCCCTCATTACCTCTAAGGACTCACTTATTCATTCAAAATGACTGGAACATCCAAACTTTTTGACTAGTTCTGGTCACAGTTAGAAATTCTTTTCAAAACTAATAGGGGAGCAAAAAGAGAATCATATATATTGTTAGAATTATTCAGACTCTAATATTATCACAGTTCGTCCACCATGCTGTTCTGGTAAAACAAAAGGATATTTTCTCCACTTTTTAAAATGGAAGATGAATGTTATGTATGTTTTTATGTATTTTTTGTTTGCCTTGCTTAATTTCATAAATTAATATTGAATTAATATTTTCTCACTTTGTTTAAATGAATCTGACAACCACTCCTGAGTGAGTCCTTATTTATAGTCTGTGGTAAAGTAGGAGCAGAAAGTGGCACAACCGGTGGATCCTTCTGTATTTTTATCAGAGGTAGAAAATAGGCAACAACTTGACTGTGTAATCGCTTACTGGACAAGAATTCCCACGAGGAAATTGCTTTGGGAATGAAGATTTGTTTAAATAAAGAAATGCCCGGGGACAGATTTGTTAGTTGTACGTGAACACGTGTTATTGAATGAAAGTGTGATTTAGATACATGGTTCTCATCCTAAACTATAAAGCTAACAATGTGTGCCAAGACACTTGTTTTGCTTGTCACTTTTCTTTACGAGTATTCACACCATTTTGAACAAAAATAGTCCTACAGGAGTGTTTCCTCAGACTTTTTATTGAGCTTCCATTCATCCCGATAAAATATGAGACCGTGGGGCTGATCTTCTATTTGACAGCCAGTGACAACCAGTTGAGTTTTGGCCAAAGCTTTTGGTCAACTCTGTGAAATAACTGGTTATAATGTGTCTAATTTTAGATTTTAGCTTTGCAGGGGAGTGTTGCAACTTGTTAGGGAGTCTGACGCAGCTTCTTGTGTTTTGATTTGTTTTAATGATTAGGTTTGTTAGAACTTTTTGTTTTCTAATTAAGAGTGTTATGTTTGTTATTCGACTCTGGCTCCCCTTGAGGTTTCAGTGTGTTTCTGGGTTAAATAAACAGACAGAAAGAGAAAGGAAATAAACAGATTAGATGCACAGTCCAGAGTTGTGTTAGTCCCTTTAACTTGGGGATCTAACATATTTGGGGGCTTGTCTGGGATTTGAAATCTGAATTTCTTGCAATCTGAACTTGATTTGTTCTGCTAGGAAACATTCTGTCATATGAAATTCATTATCCACATAGTTTAGATGATAAATAACTATTAATAGAGATCACTGCTGATTTAATATCTGCTTTTCTGCTGTGCTAAATGTTTGGAAGCTACTCTTAAAATCTATAATGGAAACGGATGCTTTTTCTGCATGTACATTTTCAATGAACAAAGAGCTTGTGATGTTTTGGAAGCACGCTGACAAATTAAAGACAAAGGTAATTAAAGACACAGCAGGAGACATGTCGTGTTTTTTTTTATTATGTTTTCATTAAGTTCCTGCTACATATTGTTTCACCTCAAGACCTCACCGCAATTATAAAACCAAATAAAACAAATGTGGAATAGTAAAAACATACTGATCATTTGTGTGCATCTGAATTTTAAAGAAAGGCATCAGCAGTCAAAGCCCCTGAAGTCTGAAATCAAGCCTTTGTATGTAAAACAGGCACTTTCACGTTTCTTCAAACTAATCACATTTTCTAAAGTTTTGGAAGAAAAAAATGAATAAAAGCTTTTTTACTTCCTCTCCATCTCTGGGTAAATCTAAAAGTAGACAACCGCTACGGTATATCTCTCCTTTCCTAGATGACAAATCATCCAGGGAGACTGAAAGCACAAGTCAATAAAACCATATCACTTTGTCTTCTACTGCAGGTATGGAGAGTCATTTCCATTGTTTAAACAAATACTTTCAATAAAAGTTTTTATAAGCAAAGAACAGATGTTCAACGGTTTCACGCTCGAGGTCACAAAACACAAAAGGGTTTTGTACATTCCCAACATTTTTTTCAGAATCTTATTTGAAAAATCAGTCTGATTTAATAGAGAGAGTGTCCAGGTTGAACTTTAAGAATAACCACATTTGGGAAGGGCTCAAATGAAGTTTAGTCTAGAAGATGCTCAGTAGGGATGCTTTCTTTCCAGTACAGGTGGAGGAGGCCCATTGACATCAGTATGAAACAATAGAAAAAGTATTGCTTTAATGTCTGATTGTTTTATTAGTGAATAAACATTTTGTTTTAGAAATAAGTCCGTCAACAATTCCAGATATTGATGTTTTGGAAATCTTTTTCTAAAGGATGTTCAATGTCAGCTTTTGTGTCTGATGTACCTATAGACTCTAACTCCTAAACCTGAGGTACATGAAGATAACATGAAGTTATCAAGGAGAGGAGGAGATTAATTTAAAATATGAACAGCTGTAGTTCCTGCCCCTGTCCCCCCTCTCCTCCTGGAAGGGGCTGAAAGCCACACCTCATACTGTGCCCTGCTGTGGCTGCATGCTGTTGATATGTTCCAGCTCAGACACACCTGATTATAACTGTTTAATCATCATTCATTTAGTCAAATCTGCTGTGTTCAATCAGGGAAACTTCTAAAACTGGCCAGAATCCTGAAGTCACAATGGTTGCACAACCAAACCTTCTAGCAATAGTCTGATGTAGTGTAAGGTTGAATGCTACGCTAATTGCTTAGCTCACCTGTGGTCATGAGCCTTGGATAGTGACTGGATGATACAAGAATACTGAAATGAGTTTTCTCTGCAGGGTGGCTGGGCTCTCCCTTAGAGATAGGATGAAAAGCTCTGTCATCCAGGAGGGACTCGGAGTAGATCCACTGCTCCTCATCGAGAGGAGCCAGTTGAGGTAGCTCTGGCACTTGGTTAGGATGCTTCTTGGATGCCTCCCTGGGGAGCTTATCTGGGCACGTCCAACTGGGAGGAGACCTAAGGGGGAAACCCAAGACACGCTGGAGGGACTATGTCTCTCGGCTGGCCAGGGAACGCCTTAGGAATCCCCCGGAGGAGCTGGTCCAAGTGGCTGGGGAGTGGTCTGGGCCTCTTTGCTTAGGCTGCTGCCCCCGTGACCTGACTCCAGATGAACGGATGAAATTGAATGGATGGATGGACCACTTTTATCATAAAACAGGTCAGTATTTTCAAAGTTAATCATAAAAAACTGTACTTAACCATGCTATTAGAAAGCTTTCATTTTCAATTTCATCGAGCCACACACACACACACACACACACACACACACACACACACACACACACACACACACACACACACACACACACACACACACATGTGAATGTCTACAAAAATGTAATTTCTGAACAACCTAAAGAAAGGTTTTGTCCTGTGTATTTTTCACAGTAACAGAGGTTTTAGCATTTTAATTCAGCATATGGTTTATCCACTAACTGGGGATCAAAGGTGACATCTTCCACTGTCAGCAAAAATCAGATAAGATATCTCATGCATCACTTTCAGAATATAATGCATCATGTCAAGGCAGCACAGCGTGGCACTGAAGAAACTTAAACTGACTTGATAATTTTAGTTAAATGCAGTCAGAACCTTAACAGTGCACCAAATAAATAAAATAAAACTAGAAAGAGGGAACTGATTTAAATATATGTTTTACTCGCGGATTCAATAATGTGGTCTTGAGTAGAAATGAACGCCTTTTAAAGCATACTCTGGGGAAAAAAGCTCCAATGCACCAGTTTCAGGAAGTAGAAGTGAGCAACATCAGACTAGAGCTTAAGACGTCAGGATTTGGAGTCCTGATAGCTTGTCTCTGATTGGCTAACACAAATGAAACTCTGTTGCAAACAGAGTCAGTGGTTTAGATGTGTCAGTGATGTTTTCAATTCGGTTCATTTATATAGCGCCATATCATGACAAGAGTCATGTCAAGGCACTTCACAAAGTAAACATTCCATTACAGGTCAGTTCATTAAGCCAGTCAGTAAAAGGCTTCCTATATTAGGAATCCATGCATCGAGTCACTGACCAGTGTCAGAGACTTTACAACAATCCTCATACTTAGCAAGCATGTAGTGAAAACTCCCTTTTAACAAGAAGAAATCTCCAGAGGATCCTGGCTCAGTATAAGCAGCCATCCGCCACAACTTACTGGGGATCGAGAATTACTTTATTTCCACAAATAGCACAAGCCTGGAGGAGTTCTACTGTGTGGTGGAGTTGCTAATGCTAACGGTTAGCTTCTACTAGCTAGTTCTCTGCTGTTTCCTAGATGCTTAACCGACAACAGCCTTACTCGTTGTGAGTCAAGTTGGATGAGTCCATGAAATGTTACGTGACAGGGTGACGTAGATCTGTCAGGCTTTTCAAATCCTAGCGCTTCACCGTCTCAGCTAATGCAACAGATGGGTGTAGGAGACTTTTTTCATATTCAGCCTGCATGAAGGATTCAGAATGACTGATTAGATTCAGAAATGATCATGAAAAAAATCGTTTTTCAATTAAGCACATTTTTGGTCACAGCAAAGGATGATCAGCCTGACAAATATGCAGATATTTTTGTCTTCATTCTCTCTGTCTTCTTTTTTGAGAGATAGTTTACTCTCGAGCTTTACTGGACTCACAAAGAAATCTTCTTTCAAGATGTGAGAAGTTCTAAATTGTAAGGAAGTGATCGACACCGACACCTGAAGAGATGTTCTACTTGTCAGAGCATGAATTCTGTCACGATCAGGGTCCACGGTCCTGAAACATTATTAATCCTGTCCCTCACAAATCTGTTACTACACATTCAGCGGATGCTTTCAATAATTAGGTGAAGCAATTAATGTATTTTCAAACATTCAGGCTGACTCTTAAATGATCAGATCTTATTGCAGGTTGTTGAAACACGTTTTTAACAACCTATTTTCACACAATTTTAAATATAATGATTTTCAATCCTCTGATCAATATTTTCCCAGTATGTGGACGAATAAAGCAGTTTCTTCCATCCATCCATCCATCCATCCATCCATCTATCCATCCATCCATCCATCCATCCATCCAATAGCAATAGCAATAAAGCTATTGTGATGGTATTTTGTTTGGACAATGTATAAAGTATGAAAGATTTTACCAAATCAGATAAATTATTAGAATGTATCAGAAAATAACAAATACAATCATTTACTTTTAAAGGCAATCAAATTCAAGATGGAAAGACACCCAATTATTCACAAGGGGGGCTTCAAGTTCTTACATATCTGGGAATTTCTTTTAAGGAGACAGCAGTGGGCATGGCCAATTGGACGAAGTTGACGGATCTGGTGCACTGGTCGTGACTGTAGGGTAAAACAGCTGATGAAGACCCATCATACTTCTAAAGGAGACTGCAGTGGACTATCTAAAAATGCCATAAACAAAATCCTTTATTTTACAGAAGAAACTCCGAAACTGAGAATATGGTGCAAAAGTTCATTTATTTCAGAAATCCCTCATAGACTGAGACCATCTAAATGTTCAGGGACCCTTTGCAGGTGTTTTGGAGTCATTAGCTGTGTAGCGGTCACACTTTATAGCGTGATGACTGCAAATTAATTATAACCAATAAGATGTGATGATTCCATAGAAATATGAAATATCAATTCTGATTGATCTTTGAATGTTTAATCAGAAGATTATAGTTGTTTTTACTTGTTCAGGGACCATAAACACACTTTGTAGTAATTTAGACAGAGTCAAGTATATAGTTAAAAAGGAATTTTATCATTTTCTAAACTAATGATTATACATAACAAGATATGAATAAAGAGATGTGATGGAGTGGATATGCGGTGATGGAATGTGATGTGTAGGTGGTGTGATGTAAGTTAGATGTTTATCAGAATCTTTGTATCTGAATGAAATTGTAAAACCTGGGTGTAAAAGAATTTGTTGTCTGCTATAAACTAAAGAGTTGCTTATGAATAAAACAGCATCGGACGCAATCTGTTGTGTCTACAAACCCTGGTGGAGACCCCCAGCAGATCCGGACAGTCAGAAGTCAGGTGGACCTCACGGCACCGGGATTTCGTAGACTAAACTCCGATATGACCGTCCAGTCTTGAGATGTCTCCAGGTCACAACAGTAGCTGGAATGCTTGTCTGCGTCCAAAGTGGATGTGGCTCTTAGGGAGCCGTCTGGCTGTGTCAGCTTGCAGTATGAAAACAGGTTTTGACTGTATGTCAAAAGAGATGCTTGTTCCGAATTGGCTGGTCCAGAACTCTGCTAGAAACTGAATCCTTCGGGAAATAATTCTTGTTTTATTAAACTACTTTGTTATGATTTCTGCCCAATCTGGCAAATCAGAATATGCCATGTCTGGAAGGCTTTACCAAAACATTCCTCAGAAAGCCACGCCTTCCTTCAGATACAAGATTCTTAACACTGTGAATAAGAATCTTTAAACGTTAAGTCAGGTGAACCTTAACCTTAATTTGTATCATATGAAGATGTGTATGTGCAGATAATGATTAACTTGTTAAATCAAACACATACTGATTTGTGATATGAATTGATCATTGTAAGAACAATATTGATTTCAAATTCATTGTTTTAAGCACAGATTATTCAAACATTTCATTTAAACATCTTGTTCATTCATCACATATGATTATTTAACTTGTATGTTGTAAAGCCTTGTAGGATTTGTGTGGATTCACTTTTATTCAGAGTGAGGAATCCAGCAGTGTGACTTTTAGCAGAGCGATAAGGCTTTTGCGGGAGACCTCGACAGTTTATTTATGTCTGCGTTGAAGAACAATAAGTGAGCAAAAGCTTGATTTGTGCGTTTGAATCGTCCAGCTGGCGTAACCTTGACTTTGCAGCTCAGGTGTGTATGAAAGGTTACTGAGTCAATTCGATGGTGGAAACTGACCCTTTTGATTCATTACAGCTGATTAGTGTGTGACACTTTGAGCCTAGAACATTCAATCTTTTTCATAAGCTGGAAGCCATAATCATCACAATTATAACAAATAAAGACTTTTGCATGAAATGAGTCTATCTCATTTATTAGTTTCACCTTTTCAGCCGAATTACTGGAATGAATAAAAGTTTGCACAGTATTCTATTTTTTTGAGTTACACCTGTATGCGTGTCTGAGGAACATAGCCTGACAAGAATTAATTAAAAAAATAAAAACATGATGAAATGAATGTATGTTTAGATTTCTCTGCTGTTTCAGTTCATGGAGACTGTAATAAATGTGAAAATGCATCTCAATATCGATAAATGACAGATGTTCAAGATGTGCAAAATGTTCTGATGCTTCAGAGGAAAGTAAAAATAGCAATTTTGGGTGAATGCATATTTTACTGTAAATTGAGGATGGAAATATACTTGATTTTTAACGTAGCATTGGCACAGGCAGCATCTTTCTTCACATAGTTACTGCTGTACGACACTGCACTGCATGTAGTTCTGGATGATTCCACTAGGAAGCACAAGAGAATACTCAGACCGATAGAAAGCTGGGTGTGTTTCTCAGTGTCTAGGTGTCAAGACACCGTCCTTCCTTGGTCAAAGAAAACAGTTAATGGAACAAACTTGCATCTTTACTCAGCTAGCTTAACGAATAACAAATTGAGAATAGACGCCTCGGTAGAACATGAACATTGGAACACGCCTTGGCGGTTCCTGATGACGTATCTCTAGGCAACTGGGGCGGGACCAGGACATCAAGGCAAGGTACCTTGGCATTGAGAAACACCCAGTGTTTGTGGGATACCACCAAAACAAACATGACATCAACAGATCAGATCAATAACTGGTTCATTTTGAGATCACAGCAGAAAAAAAAGACTGCAGCAGTTTTGTAGATGGTATGAAAGACCTCTAAACCAGAGATGGAGTGACCACGGTGAGTGTGTCTTGCTCGTTTTTTTGATTCCTCCTACTGGTTACTGTTATATTGCAGCAGTCGACTATGTCGTGTTAACTATGGGGACACGTACAAACGACGAGTCAAAACAATGCAAGTTACACGAAGTAGCCATTTTAAACATGTGTCAGCAAACAGCAAGTATATTTCCAGACTAACTGTAACTTTTAGAGAAGAAATAGGCAAGCAATCATAACTTGTTTGTTAAAAGGATACTAAGCAGTTTGAGCTAGCACCCCCTAATGTCCATTAGTAAAAACAACAGTAAAACTCGCTGTGCGTTTGTCTTTTTAACACCTTAACAGCTGAAATGTCTCCTCAGCTTTCATTACTGTCTACAGGAGTGATTAATCACTATATCAAACAAAACAGCTGTGTTCATTATCTAAAACATGCAGGAAAGGTGCTGGAAGCAGACTCCATCACCAGGCTCGTCAGCTCCACTTTAATAAGTCCAACAGGGACCAGACCGCCACTCTGAAGTTGCAGGTGCGACAATCTGACTACAGAATACCGCACGCACATATTAGCTAAAGAAAATTATTAAAAAATATGAAAAATGTTTACTTTGTGAAGTGCCTTGAGACGACTCTAGTCACGATTTGGTGCTACATAAATAAACTTGAATTGAATTAAAAAGGTTGCCTTCAAAAGATGTTCCACAGGAAGTTTTCACTGCGATACTTCCAGGTGAAGTTGAAGGAAAGACACCTACAGTAGGCTACTCTAGGAGGAGATATGAGAAGAATGAAAATATATAAGAAAAAGAAGCAAGACTCATCTGCCAAGCAATTGCAGAGCAGGCTGACATTTTGATTTCTTTGCTGCAAGTTTGATGTTAATGATTTGGATTTGGATGGGGGACCTTCATAGAGTCTGAGCCATATGAGTGCAATTTCCGTCCTTGGGATGAAAGCACATCGATTGCCCTCTGATGGTTTTTTAGGAGAGTTGAGGGGAGGGGGGGGGGGGAGGGCTGCTGGGGGCTGCTTTCATCCAGACTGAGACATTATTGAACTGCGCTCACCATTAATGCAAGGCTGATTCTGTGTAACTTTGTCAACAGGAGCCCAGCAAACATTATATATTCTCCACTTGTATGATGCAACTTCTATACTGGAGCATAAGTGTTTTTGAGAGGATATGCAAATATCAAAGTGAAGTGGGGTAATTTCATTTTCAAAAATGAAGTGCAGATTTCATATGATCTTGTGAGTGAAGACTACAGGAAGTCAGTTCACCAGCCACCCATGGTAAGTATAAAAATGAGCCCTTTTATTCCCTGTAATTGATTAATATTGCAATTAACTTTGCAGTCGACAAACGCGTCTGCATTCGCTTTAGGGAATTTCATCCCTGCTGGCGTGCAGCGGGGAGGATGCTGTTGGAAGCCTTTCTGTCTTTATGAATCCCCTTCTCAGTGTCTGCTCGGATTAGGGAATCATCCGCAGCTTCTTCTACAGGGCTGATGGGGTTTATGCTTGGGTTAAACACTGAAATGTTCTCAAGTGATTCTCTTTTAGTCCAAACCTTATTGAACTGACCCACAAAGACACTGAGGATTGCAACTGTCTAAATGAAAATGGCGAGATGAAAAGCTGCTGCTGCTGGAGATGTCATAAATCGTCTCGTGTTTTGTTAGCGTTGCCGCAGAATCTACCAAGCGGACTCAAATGCTATTTTCATCTCAATTATGTTTCAGAAAATGTTCTGATGTTGAACAAACACCTTTTTTCTCCCACTCGGGTTTGGCTGCACTTTACGTGTTTGTAATACCCCAGTGAGCTTCATCTCTAATCTGATTTGGCATGAGATAGCTGAAGGTATAGCTCATTAAAAGTATCATATAACTTGAGAAACAGAGACAAAAACATGCAGCAGGAAAAAATGTTAATTTTATTTCATTGGCGCCAAGTCACAACAGCTTTCAAGGATCATATTATTGGGGAAAAAATTCAAGATGTGAGGCTAAATGTTTAGATTTTACCTGTCTGCACCACTAGCCTTGGTATAGCTTGGGAAAGAATACATATTTGCTTCTGAAAGCGTGAATCCACATTCAATCTATTTAATCAATTATGCTGCTTGGCTGCGCTGAGCGGTTGAGTAATCACTAATGTACTTAATAACCTTTCATTTGTCTCTTTAAGCAGAAAATTCCCACTGTGGCTAAACTAGTAATAGGTACACTGGTGGTGTGTAGCACTCAACGCAAGACTGCATGGTGTGCACATTTACCTGAATGTGAAGATATGACCTCTGCTCATTTGTACTTAATTTCACTGACACATTATAAATATGGAGCACAGAAGACTCACCTTTGCACTGGAAATTAGCGCTCCATGGGGCGGGCAAAGGGCAGGGGTTATTTTAGGAGTCAGGTGAACTACTGTGCTGTAAAATTTTGCATGTCAAAGGGTCTGGTTAGGAGCTTCTTTATTATGTGTCCATAAATGCAAAATGAGCAGAGCTGATGGAGAGTGTGGCGCGGCTGTAAATAATGACCAGGAATCAGAAATCAACACTGCACAGAGGCAGTGTGGCACATTTCCCTTGTTGATCTGAGACCTGCTTATCCTCTTCTCCTTCACCTAATGGTCTGGAGTTAAGTAAGCAAGTCTGATTGTTGGTTTAGCCTGAACTGCAAGTTACACAAAAGCCACGTTCCGCGCACCCACAGGACACTCCAATCTGAGGTTTTGTTTTTTTGGCCTGCTAACTCATCTCCTTTCCTTTCTTTTTCCCTTTCACAACTAAGACCCACAATCCCCTCAGATCTCAAGAGGCTTAATCAGTGTCTGTGTCAGACTACTTCAGAGCAGCCTTCGGCCACAGCGGATATTATCCATCTTTTCCTTCCAACAAATCTGTCAATCCACTCAACGGGAAATGAAACCTCTCCATTTTGCAGACAAGCATGGAAAGAGGAACCACATGAAGTCGGCATTAATACACAGTACGTGAAAGTGGCACAGACTCCATGGAAAGGAATATCAGGAACAAAATATTGGCTTCAAATTCCCAGTGTTTGCAAAGGGGTAACCAACCAGGGGAGAGCTTGCTTTGATTTGACTGCATTTGCATAAACCCTCCCAACTATGCTTTTAATAAGTGATCTTCACCCAGGGAGTTGCCGGTGCATAGCGGATTAGCATATTCCAGACAACATAACCACTGGTTGGTTTAAAAAAAATTATAATAATAGGAAGGAAAAAAGAGAGAAAGAAAAAAAAAGTGGGTGGAAAATGGTGTGGGGGGGCATAGAGGCAAAAAATAGCAGGAGAGTAAAAGGAGAAATTGAACCAAACAGACATGTTTGTTTTAAAATTCATTCTCAGTAACACAGATACTGCTGGAGAAATACCAGCCCTCAGGACTTCCCTGCTAATTTACTAATGGCTGGGTTATTTCAGAGTGCCCCCTAGTGGTTCACAAAGACTGTGGGACTGGAGAAAGTGGCTGAGCAGAAAACCAAATTAGTTCAGCTTAATAAAACCAGTAAAAAAAAGTTTTCCGAAGGCAAAAATTTACTTGAAAAGGGAAGAATGCCCCAACAGAATACAAACTGACCTTAAATGGGATTTAAATTAACTTTGATTATTTAACATGTGTTTCAAATGCAGGGGATATTTCATATGTTTAAATGTCATTTATTGGATTTAAAGTAGAGTGAATGATGTACTAAAGACGGAGTTTCCTATCATTTCTTTACACACTAGAGGGGGCTAGATCACTGGGAGGAACTCACTTTCAAAATGGTTGCAGTGAGTGTTTTGGTCATGCTTTTTAACACATTTCTACATCTGTAGGAAGAAGCTGAAGAGCTTACACAGAGAAGATAAACATCTACATCAGTGTCAGCTTAATCGGATATTATAGGTTGGGCCAGGTTAATCCGTTCCCATCATAATACCCTCGAGAATGAACCGACACAGACTGCAGGCTGAAATAATGACTGAATAAAAGATATAGTTAAGTGGGTTCACACTCCAGTGCTCAGGGTGAGCTGGAAAGCCAGTTAATTTTGCTGTAACTTTAATTTGCATGTCTTTGAAAAGACAGAAACTAATTGGTATTTGATAGTTCAGTGTTGATAGAGGAGAACTAACAGTAATATTGGCAGGAACGGAAACAGAGGGACCTTTTTTAATTGCCTTGTAATGGGAGCAAAATCATCTTTTAATTGACACAGCAAAAATTTGAGTTAATTGCAAACTTCTGCTGGAACAAATGGATCCACTGTCACGTCATTTTCAAAGTCTGAACGCGTATTTGCAAATTTCTGCTCTGTTTCTGTAGAAAATGTTGTAAGTGAGCTTGTAGTAATAACACAAGAGATATTTTATTTCGACACACTTCAAATAGTTTCTCACTCCTACAGGGCTTTAAATATCTTAGCTTTTCACTTTCTTTCAGCTTTTTGTAACTAATTAAATTGAATGAGAATATAAGCATAAGTGTTATTTGAAAAAATCTCTGAATGAAGCATAAATTAAGAAGTTTTTATTCCTCGAGGTTTTTATTGACATTGACTGCATATGTCATGGACATCACTTTACTTTGAGCAGTTTCCTTGACAACCGAGTGCAACATCGCATCCATTTTCCTGTTTGTGTCCTCCGTGACAACTCCAAAGTCTGTTTAGATTTATTTATTTAAGAAAGGGTTAAAATTCAGATCATTTATTCCCAGTGTGATCGACGGCGTGCTTACTTTTTTTTTTCCACTGACCTTCACTGTTGCTGCTTTGCATCCACATCCTGGATCCTATCAGTTGTTTTAAACAGATGCTTATTGTCGACTCCAACTTATTTACCACTCCTCACATCCTCATTCCGGAGAAGTGTCTGCAGGCTCCCAGCTGGAGGGAGAGGGAGAGAGACGGGGGAGATGGATGAGTCCTGCAGATGATGTCAGCTTTCCAGGGTGAGTAAAGACAGATGTGTTGCGCTCAGTGTCAGAAGCAGAGACACAGCGAGGAGAAACTGCTGTGTAGACCAGAAACTGCTGCTCTCACTTATAAAAACATTTTCTGAATGAAAACGTATGTTTTATATGACATTTCAGTCAAAAGTGAATGCATAAGGATAATCAGTTTAGATCAACAATAAATTTTATTTACAAAAATAATTTTTAAAATATACCTAATTGTTTCCCAAAGGTGTGGTTTACTTGTTTATTCAATACATTTGCAGTGTCCTATAGTGTAAATCAATGCCTCGTTTTCTTTAAAAAAAAAAAAAAAAGCTAAGATGCTCCTATTCTGAGATGCAAATGTTTGCTGGTGCAGAGGTGGGCTGAAAACAGCAGGATTACTCATTATTATTATTGATATGCACACACATCGCTTCTGATTGGCTAATAGAATGTATTCAGCTGTGTCACAAAGTCAATACCACCAAGACATTTTCCACTCTCCCTCCTCATTGCAAATAAAGCCTCCCTGTGGGCGGGCGTGAGCCAAGATGGGCCAAGATGGGCGAGGCCAAGAATGCAAATTCACAGTGTAACCCCGGCTTTCCGCAGGAGCCGTCAGCAGCACGTTACTGCAGCAGCACGTCTTGCTCGCGTAAGCTGCTGCTTGGCCCTTCCCACGAGACGCGAAGCAGCAGGGGAGCAGCTGTCACCGACAGAGCACGAAGTCACACGAGTGACTTCGTCAGTAAACACAACAACAAGCAGGAGAAAATTACAACATGGTTTGTGTTTTATGTTCTGTCCGTTTTATAATCGCCAATACGGACCTGAAAAACAAAGGAGACCGCTAGCTAGGTGATAACTTCTCACGGGGCCACACAGTTAGTAACCTTTTTTAAAAGTAAAGCAACCGGAAGGCAGTACGTTCTTTATTCTGAAAATCTCGGGAGCTTCTCTCCATTTCCGCATCCGATTTCCTGTCTTTCCTTCCCCAAAAATGTCTAAATTGACCCGTTTCAGAGGCGTCGCGCGTAGAAAATAGAACCGGCGCGTAAAGGCCGCGACATGCTGCTCCTGAGACGCGGCCGACTCGCGCTGCTGACGGCTCCGGTGGAAAAGGTTCTGTTGATCACAGCGGTTCCTATCAGCAGCTATGACGTGCTGCTGCAGTAACGTGCTGCTGACGGCTCCTGTGGAAAGCCGGGGTGACAGATATGTGACGATATTCAAATTCTAGCATTTCACTGTCTATTTTCTACCAGAAGCTAACACAGAAAGACTATTTCCATGTGCAGCCTCTCTGAAAAATGCAGTGACTGATTAAAATCAAAAATAATAAATTTAAAATGGTTTTTCAGTCAACCACACCTTTAAAAAACCTTCTACAGGCCTTTCTTTTGTTGCTCTTACATCCATTTCTTTTGACATAATTTATAATTCTACTGTAAGTAATGTCATCTGACTAAATGTGTGCTTTGTGTAAAGTGATATATTGAAGTTGATTTCTGTGAAAAGGGCAGGAACAGCAATTCTATGAGTAGCCTCAGTTTAGAGAAAAAGAGACCACTTCTGACCGGAGTGATGAGATCAGCCACAGTGAGGCTGGTTCAAAAGAGCATATTTGTCACATTAAAAATCTCATTTTAAACAACAATACAGCAGTTTACACCTGATAACATTCACCAATCTTTACATTGTTGTTTCTGCCTGAATTACGAGTAGCGGTGGCCCAGGTGTGGCACATCTCTGCGCATCTGTAGCGCTTATGGCTACGCTTTTTTATCACTTGAAGCATTTTGTGGACAATGCAAAGTCTATTTAAAGGGAATTCAGTGAAGTGGTGCCTGGGGTGGCAAATAAATTGATACGAAAATGTGATATACCAGATCAGTCCATGGACACGCTCCTGAAGAGTACTACAAAAAAGTAACATTGCCATGTATCGCTATAGTATTCTTAAGATTAGACTAGTTTAAGGTAATAGAAATTCAAAGATTCCTTGAACATAATCAAGTCAAAAGTGACAAACAAAGTTTTAAATGCTTTGGCTGCAGCATGTCATTTCCTGATTTTCTTCCTCTCTAAAATGAAAAAACAAGTATCAGGACACTGAAGGTCTTTAACATGTTACAACCTCCAGAATCTACAACAGTTGGGCTATAAGTGGTGAACTCTAAGTTCACCTTAAACCAGAAAAACAGGAATATATATATTTTTTACTGAATAAAGCAAGACTGAACAAGTGTTTGAATGCTCTTCTAACAAAGGGTGATTACAAGAATTAAAAACAACATTTCTGCAGTGAAAACCCGTAGAGAGTAAAGTAACCTGCAAATAAACTATGTTGCATTGAGTCTTTGTTGTGACTGGGTCTATAGATTATTTTTCTAATCCAAATAAATTTAGATCAACAAATACTATTTGGAACACACCCTTCTCTCACCATTGTTGCTCAATGCCAATGCTGCAACCAAGTAATGTCAGGGGGAAACAAAATGTGTATTGAACAGCACTGTTTGCAAGATCCACCTAAATGGTCTCATTTTTTTAAACAATTGCATGGAACACATCCTGCAAGACTTAGCTGGACCACTGTACCAGTCACTGTTTTGGAGTTTTCTTTCGGAGACCATCTTATTGTAAGACGTGCCTCAAGTAGCTCCTCTTAGAGACATCTGGGAGTCATCCTGACCAGAAGACTAATCACTGTCAACATGCTCTCATCATGGAAGAGGAACAATAAGTGTACTTTAAGCCCTTCTCGGATAACTGATCTCCTAACTGTCTGCTGCAAGTTAGTGCCTGCTGGAGGTCTGCACCCCAGGAAGCAAATGCAACAAGATCTACTGCAAAAAAAGTTACCTTACATGTCAAAATAATTCACAAAGCACCACTTTCTCCACAAATGGAACTTAAAGAGGACATATTGCCATTTCAATATATTTGCTGTAATCTCTAGTATGAATGAATGCCTTGCGAAAGAAAAGTATCTATCGCCTCTGTTTAAGGGAAGTAGACGTTAGCCAGAGGAGTGGGAAGCAGAACATGGCGGGATTTTGGAGTCTTACTCATTAATATTCATGCCATTTAGATATCTGGCCTTTGATTGGCCAACAGCAACACAACTCTTTGCTCACTCTGCAATGTTGATGTTTTATCTCCACAAATAACACCAGCCTGAAGGAGTTCTTCCATAATGTGGAGTTGCTAATGCTAATGGCTAGCTTCTAGTTGCGGAGACACACTCTGCTCTCTCCTGGATGTTAAATCAAAATATTCGGTTGCAAGCCAAGATGGGTGAGTCCATGAATGTCAGCTCATTTTTTTTCAAAGTCCCAAAGAGCAGCCGGCCAGTCTGAAGTTGCAAGTGGAATATTCTTTAGGGGGCATTAGGGGCTGAGTGACCTTGTTTTTAACCCTCTTAAGGATCGTTTTAGTATATGCTGGCTCAGGAAAATTATTTGAAAATAAAAAAAAGTGGCTAAGTATCCTTTTAATCCAATTGAGACTGAGAATTATGTTCTACAAAACTCTTGCCTGAGGTTTTGCTTCTGCAACAGGTCAGATCCACTCTGCACTTTCTTAAAACATGCACTGGAGTCCTTACAAGCTGGAGAACTGATTTTAGACTCTCCATGGCTCCAACCGCCAGCCCACTACACCCTGATGGGAAATCTGATTGAAAAAGAAGACTGGCAGAAAAATAACTCAATACTGAGAAATTTAGAATAATAGTAGATGCCACAAGGGATGTTATATGAGGTTACCGCTTGACAGTTCTCATTTCTGGATGAAAACCAGATGTGAAAAACGTGTACAAATCTGGCTAGATGATTGTTCAGAAACCTCAAATAAAGAACTTCACTAGGAAACAGCTGAGGAACTGACTGGCATATGTTTATGACAACAGCAACACACACACACACACACACACACACACACACACACACACACACATGTTGCAGACACCAGTGAAAGCTTTTATGGTGAATGCAATTTATCCACAGGGTGTCTTTGAATGGAGGCCATGAAGTGACAGTGTGTAACTCCTATTGCTCAGCCAAGTATAAAGAGATTTGATGGAGCATCTGTTTGGAGAACACGGAAACAACAGACGGAACAAGAGTGGAAATCTGGACATGACAGCCTGCACATTGTCATACGGCTTCAAATCATAACCCATAATAGACACGGCAGCAAAAGCAAGCCACATTGACACAAAACAAATGAATCCCAGAGCCTGAATCCAAATAAATTGGAGAAATAGGTTTTCAGTAATTAACACAGAGATTCATCTGCAGCATCTGTTACATAGCTCTGTAAAAAGGAGTAAAGTGAAGAAATGTGGAGTCATTTGTATCTGAAACCAAGCTGTCTTTCAGCAGTAAAATGGCCTTCACCTTCTTGTCAGCTTAATATGATTTTGAGTCAAAGCCAGTGACAGAGCATCTGTTTGTGGCATCGAGGAATCGATACTCAGGACTGAAATGTCATTCATCTTGTTTTGCACCGCCTCTGAAAATCTAAGAGCAGGTTTATCTTGACAGTGGGGGAAGTGTAATCATCCCACAAGGCAGCACTAACCGTAACTTATTCATGGTTTAGATGTGTTTTTAAGCTTACTACATGTGTAATGAAAAAATGAACTTACATTTATTTATCAGATTGATGAATTAAATACAAGATGTTTACTATAAAAAGCAATAAATCTCATTTTAGAGCTTATTTTTGTGTAGGATGGGGGGAAGAGCCACCCGTGCTGTGACATGCCGTTACCTTTGAGGCGTACACCATTAAAACAATTAAAATTAAGTCAGAAAACTCAATGAAAACATCTGGATCGAAGACAAAACCAAACAGGTCACTTAAAAATCAACGAAATCTGTAAAAGTCCCCAAATCACACCTTTAATTTATCTGAGACTCAGTGTGAAGTTTTACTTCATTTGCATTTTAAATAATTGAAAAATTACAAGTATGAACCTACAAGTCTAATTTATACAAGTAACCAACTAAAAAGGAGAGCAAGAAAAAATGAAAGTCACACATTTATAAGTTTAGTCATGTACATTTTACATAGAAACTGTAACTCCAAAGCACGTGTTCATTGTTTTTTTTATATGAAAAGGCGAAATTCGGAGAAAATGTTTAGTTTGGTAAGCTAGCTTTAAAATATATATTTTTTTCGAACCAAAAGCTAAATTCTAATATTTGTGATGATGATCTTCAGGTAGCATTAGGACACAAATCTAATAAAACTAAATTAATTTATTCAGTCACAATAAAAATGTGGCGTAGGTAGGTGCCACCGTTTTTGATCAAAACCACACCTGCAGTTGCTTTCACACCTTGTCACGTTCTTTCTCACCTCTAGTTTTCAAACTTTCCCCAGATGTAGGGCGTGTGAGCTCAACCTAAGCCTTACACAATCACCACCGTTTCCTGCTACTACATGCTGCCAGACTATGGATACGGTTATACCTGTTAGTCAAGTTCAAGCTGTAATCAGCCAGTTGGATCAAAGAACTTTTTGTTTCCCTGCTTTTCAGTCTTGGTCTGTTTAAAACAGAAAACTACGCAATGACGCCACACAAGGTCTTTTGTTTCTTTTCCTTTCTGAATTTTGGGGGTTTCATATTTATCTCCCACAAACTAACCCACCATCACTAGAAATTCATTTTTCCCACCCCATACTTGTTTTTTTTTTAGAGATTGTGAGGCTGTTTCTGTGAACTAGAACCACTTGACAGATCAGATTGTGCATACATACTTTTATATTTTGCATTCATAGGAGTCAGAAACACTATGCAGCAGTCTAAGTCGAGAGGCCCAGACTTCCCTCTACCCAGCCACTTGGGCCAGCTTCTCTGGGGGAATCCTGAGGCGTTCCCTGGCCAGGTGAGAGACAAAGTCCCTCCAGCGTGTCCCGGGTCTTCCTTTAGGCCTCCTCCCGGTTCAGGAAACCTCACCAGGGAGGCGTCCAGGAGGCATCCTGACCAGATACCCAAGCCACCTCAGCTAGCTTCTCTCAATGTTTAGGAGCAGCGAATCTACTCCAAGCCCCTCCCAGATGACCAATCTTCTCACCCTATCTCTAAGGGAGAGCCCAGTTACCCTGCAGAGAAAACTATTTCAGCCGCTCGTATCCTTGATTTCATTCTTTCAGTCACTGCCCAAAGCTCATGTCCACAGGTGAGGGTAGGAATGTACATCGACCGGTAAATCGAAAGATTTGCCTTCTGGCTCAGCTCTCTCTTCACCACGACAGATCGGTAAAATGCCCGCATCACTGCAGATGCAGCACCAATCAGCCTATTGATCTTGCGCTCCATCTTGAGATAAATGACCCGCCCTTGTACAATGCCTTTCTGAGTCAGAGGACTCCAAAGCGCTTTACACTACGGTGTATCATTCATCCATTCACACACTGATGGTGATGAGCTTCACTGTAGCCACAGCTGCCCTGGGGCTCACTGACGGAGACGAGGCTTCTGAGCACAGATGCCATCAGTCCCTCCAATCACCACCAGTAGGCAAGGGGTCTTGCCAAAGGACACAACAGCAGAAATCTCTGTCGCGAGCCGGGATCAAACCTGCAACCTTCCAATTACAGTACAACCTGCTCTACCTCCTGAGATACTGCTGCCCTTCCCCTCATGGGTGAACAATACCCTGACATACTTAATCTGTTCTTAATCCGTTTTGTCCAGTTAAAAAATATATAGAAATACTTAAAGTCCTCCACTTGGGGCAGTATTTTCCCCAAATCCTACAGATTTTGCCTACCCTACCTCTGCAACCAGGATAAAGCTCCATGTTTTATTCACCTAAATAAAACAATAATTATTACAAGGTTATACCCAGATGTTTTAACATTTGTTGGTATTGCATTTTATAAATTTCTGCAAAGTATTAATATGCACAAGGCCAAAGAAGATCACATCTAAATATTTACTGGTTCTAAAGTTGTTATAAGTCTTATTTTTGATTGTAGGTGTAATTTTAGTCTTATTTAACTTGTTATGCAAACTTTTAAACTGTTGAGAGTGCAGCGCTCGCAGTCAGAGGACTGTTGAAAGCTGCATGGCATAACAGGATTCCCTTCTAACAAACTTTGTCTGGGTTGTTTTTAATTCCATCTAAAATGACTGCACTCATACCTGGAACTGCTGGAACAGACCTGGTTATTAGCACACCCTATTAAGTCCTCCTCAGCTGGCTAGATGCTGTCTGAACTCATTTGTTGCATCTAAAGATGAGGACATGGAAAGGCCTGTTAAATCATTAGAGCTGCAACTACAGCAGTGAATGTCTGCAGGGGGAAAAGATATATGTGTATTTACAATTAAATCTGGTGCAGGCCGGGTTCTCCCATCATCCCATGCTGCAGTTTCAGTTCATTTTTAATATGCATATTTTTCTGGGTCAGCACTGTTTCAATAAGATCTTCCTTCTTAGGCTGTTTCTGATTGCCACAAGCGGAATTGCACTACTAAAGTGTGATAAAAATCAAGTTGGCCATAGTTACAGGCACACTAATCCAACTTTTGTGATTACCAATTCTCTCTCTCTCTCTCTCTCTCTCTCTCTCTCTCTCTCTCTCTCTCTCTCTCTCTCTCTCTCTCTCTCTCTCTCTCTCTCTCTCTCTCTCTCTCTTTTCTTTTCTTGCCACTTTTCTCTTTTCGCTTCAATTCTATCCTCCCTGGGGGAGGATCAATGGCAATCACTTGAGCTCTCCACAGAAATAAACACTGATAAAAGGCCTACTACACTCAGGTGTTGTTTTAATGGGCTCAAATAAAAATCTATGGTTGTTTTTAAAAGCATAATATGCATACATTCATCATTGTCCCAAAAAGCATATCTTTAAAGAATTATTTTAATTTAGACTTTAGAGTTGATACACCAGGTTTAATGTTTGAAAGATAATAAGTGAAAGTATTTCCAGAATTGTCAAAGTGCCATGAAAAATCAACTTTCTAAATAAGCCGTTGTCCACTAGACGTTCCTTCTTCATTTGCTGCTCCTTTCTCATGCTGGGATGTCAACTACTGATGTTTGTAAAGTCTTTGCTCATTCGAGCAAGCTTGCAATTTACATCTTGTCCTAATTCATTCTTTTTGTTCATGATTATCTAAGTTAAAAATTCTTGAGACCTTGTGAGGCAACGTTTCTGGGAGCCTGCTTGTGATCAGGCACCATCTCTACTCTGGAAGCTGAAAAACAGCCTCTTTGACAAGCAAACGCGTGTTTCTGCTCAGGCTGGCTCGTGGGTTGCAGCTGCTGTCTTCCTGAAAAGAAGAAACTTTAAACACTTGGTATCAAATTTGTACCGTTGAAGGTTTTTAATACAAGTTGTTTGTTGTGAATATCTTAGACTATTTAGGTTTACGATTATAGAATTTCCACAGTCATGGTAACTTTGAAATTATAGGGTTAGGGTTAGTGCTAGGGTTAGGGTGTTGAGTGACAGAATGTTGAAATCCTACAGACTGAAATAATTTCAAACTAAATTTACTAATAAATATGAATTATTCAGTAACATCAACAAATTACATAGATACAATTTAGACACACTCTCCTTACTGATGTGTTTATTAGTGCATTTTTATAATCATTCCATACATCCACACTGCGTACTTGAATCTCAGTGACTGTAAAAATATTTATTCTGAAAGAAACGTTTTAATAAAAATGAGCCATGGGGCATTTTATTATCCTACCCACTTTGATCAGATGGCAACACTGAATTCTTTCTGGGAAATCCTGCTCATGTAACTGTGAACCACAAACAAAATCAGTAGCTGCATTATTTATGTAGCTGTTTATAAACTACAGCCTTAAAGTAGCCATCACCTGTTACTTCCATGGATATCTACATCATTTTATAGTATTTTAGGCCATGAAAATGATTTGTATTGTAAAAATACATTTTAAAAGTGCTTTTCTGACCCTTCTTTCAAAAGGACGTTTTCTTGCGAGAGCACACGAGATATTTTGGCTGTGTGTGGCGGCATCCATACAGAGTAGAGACTTCTGCCTTACCGTTTGAATTTCAGGCGAGATTCTCAGCGTTGTGTTGAGGGTCTGACCTCATGAGGAAATTACTATGCAGTGATTTTCTCCAAAATGACTGTGCTTAAATTGCTCTGAAAAGCAAATAATCACATCAGCGCCAAGAAACTTCATTTCCCATGATGCTTTGCACACGGAAGCATTGGGTGATGTTACCGCCTAGTACCAGAAACACGTTCTGCGCATGTGCGGGAAGCCGTGGAGCTTTTCCCGCGAACTAAGACCATAAATCTTCAGCAGAGACAAAGAATCCTCGTTCTTTTGCCCAGGATACCTGGCGGTAAGGACACGCTTGTCAACGCTCCGACAACTTGAGCACGCGGAAGCTCTAAGTGCCAAGTTGAGCCACGGAACTGCTGGAAACTAAACTGCAAGCCCATCAGATCTGCTCGTTTCTGCTCCCCTCCAGCTGATGTTTGAGGACACAGAACTGCGGAGGAAAGCAACAACTCCATCAAGCACGCTGTAAGTTATAACTCAGCACAGAAAGAAACTTTGCTGTCTCTGTCCAGCCCGTGGAGAAACACTCGTGGAGGTAAACAACGGAGAAAGCATCAAACCGACGGACGACGCCAAACTGCGGAGAAACACGGAGAACCGTCAAATCAAAACAGTGAGGGACGCTTCACTGTTCTGGTGATCAGAAACTCATCTCTTTCTCTCATTCTTTCCTTCTCCCGTTTCCTCTATGGTCTCAAATAAGCAATAAACCGCGTCTATTGCTTAAAAAGTAGCTTCGTGTTTTCCTCTTTCGTCCCAAACACGTCCGTCGGGTCATTTTGAAAGAATAAACTGCTTATTGATCATTGTTTGGTATCCTAAAATGGTTTCTGTCATGGCCAGGCTGAAACTAAAAGATATTAATTTGTGATTAATCTTTTGTGTTGTTTCATGATCTTTTGAAATGTTTTGAGTGATTTAAGGTTAAGTTACTACTGATTCTAAGTGCTTTGGAAGTTAAAGTGCAAGTTGCCACCCACACTTTAGCCAGACAAAGGGGTCAGCCATCTTGTATTCAAGACTCCATTTTGAATCCATACACACGCACACACACACACACACACTACTCCTTTGTGAGAACAAAGGACCCCATTCATACATCCTCCATCACATGCAAACACATCCATCTTCAATCATATCACACGGTTATTATTCATCTATTCCACTGTTTATTCATTTGACAAATTGTTAATTAAATGTTATAAAATTCAGATTTTTGTGTCCAGTAGCTTTGTTGTGTCGAAGAGAAGTCTCTGCTCCAAGGATTCTACGAACTTCAAGAAAGACTGATAAGAGTTTTGGATTCAATTTTTCCCCGGTAAAAGGGGAATGGTGCCCCGTATATCTAAGAATATCTTAATTAATTAATAAATCAGTAAATATTCCCATATTTACAGAATTTATTGAAGAATCCAAAAGTAAGTTGAAGCTTACTAATTGTTCGCTCCTAATAACCCCAACATTTTATTGGTGCGGCCGTGTGAGGCTTGGATACACAGAGATTTCTATCCGGCACAAACAAACAAATAAATCCAAAGAGCTTGAATTAAAAATAATCCGTTGTTCAGCCTTGAACCAGCAACAGAGTGGTGCTGATTTCGCTGAGCAGGAAGCTGCATCGAACTCTCACCAGTAACTCAGTGCTTCTTTAAAGGTGCAACGTGTAAATTAATTCTGGTTAACCTTTTAGGTTAAAATTCAGCTTTTCCTTAAAGGTGCAACGTGTAATTAATTCTGGCTAACCTTTTAGGTTAAAATTCAGTTCCTCATTAAAGGTGCAGCGTGTAAGTAATTCTGACTAACCCTTTTAGGCTAAAATTAACTGCTAATTTAGCGACTTTAACTCACAGTGGCTATTATAACTAACTGAAACCTTCACTCAAAGACTGATAACACCTTGTTTGCTAATATTCTGAAGGAATAACTAGCATATTTAACACTGCAAGTGTTGTAAGACGTTGCTACGGCAACGCACCAGCTTTTGCTAAAATACTGAAAGGAATAGTATTTTAAGCGTCAGTCACGGCATTCCGTGCAATCTTAAAACGCTAAAACCTGTGCGCACAAAGGTTAATTTAGTGTTTTTCTGCTACAAAGCTAGCAGTTGCTGCCAAAGGTGCAGCCTTGAGCTATCTGCAGAAGCTCTACTAGGCTATTTTTGGTTCGGTTGTTAAAATGGAGGGACAGAGTAGTGAACTGACCAACTCCCAGCAACCAGGTGACGCTGCGGCCCACGACTATGAACCTGGCCTACTTTCTGGACAAATATTGTCCAAACTGGTCGCGGTTGCTCGAGAACCCGACTACCCTTCTAGGGATTTCACTGAAGAACAGCGTAGCGACGAGCTAGAAGCTGTAATTGATCAAATAGAAAACCCGGATGGTACAAAACCAATCCAGGTTCACTTAGCTAAGTTAGCCCTGATCCTCTATCAGAGAGAACTCCAACATGATCGAGAGATCATGAAGCTCCAGAGCATGCTAGCTGAAAGGCAGCAAAATGGAAGGCAGAAGGATGACGAGGAGGAAGCCAGCACCGATTCTGGGGAAGATGGGGAGAAGACCCCGCCCCCTTCTGCTGATGACAACAGACAGTGGGAAGGGGGGGAACACCGTGACTCTGAGGCTGAGCCAGAGTGCTCTCCCACACCGGTACGAAAGCAAGCCGGCAAAGCCAACCAGGGTCCGCCCAGGACGATCGCCAAAGACCAATTGGTTTCCTCCACCCAAGGTAGCGAGGGACCGCCGTCCCGCCGTAAAGGTAGGCTACCTCCTGATACGGCTCCATACGATAATCAACAGTATGTGGTGTGGGACTATCTGGACGGACGCACGCCGCAGGGGAGAGATGAAGCTTATCTGTCCCAACCTTCGGCCCCGTTCCCTACACACACTATAGGGCATTCAGGACCATCTAGGGGCCGAGGGCAGTTCGCCCTCGAACCCCAGGTTGGACCACCACCCTCATCTTCACGGCCTTCTCAATCTGTGAGAAGTCGACCAGCTGAGCGGCACCTCTATTTAGACCGCTCCCCCAGTCCACGAAGGGTGCAAGGTGCCGGCTGGGGTTATGCACAAGCCCAAGCTGCACCTCAACCATCTACCCATCCTAGCTACTCCGGTATTCGGCATGCCGATAACCAGCTGCAGGACAAAGCATCATACGCCAGTCCGTACCCGGACAGAGCGTATTACGCAGAAGCCCCAGTTGAAAGACGCAGGCTGCACTTCGCAGACGTGCTCCGGGAGGAGGACCTCCCAAGACACCCACGTGACGTGCCAGCAGCCCGCCACAACATGCCGGACCCCGATTTGGGCCCCAGGAGTCAACATTGGGAGCCCAGAGCACACCAGCGATATCCAGCACTCTCTGAGACAGACCGTGGGTCAGAGTCAGAGGATGACGCGCCGTACCGTGAGTCAGGGCTCCGTGTACGTCAAATTGAATCGCTAGCTAAAGACGTAGAACGTTTTGATCCTAACACCAATGAATCCAATGTCGACGATTATCTCAGGGAGATAGAACGTTGTCTGCTTGATCTTCCAGCACCCTCTTCAAGGGAAAAGCTCAAGCTAATTTGGAAAACCACATCTAGAACGGTGCACGGTTTCATGGAAACTCTACCATCTGACATTCGAGATCGGTACTCCTCGCTCTGCCGAGCGTTGAGAGATGAATACGCCACGTATGCAGACTCTGCGTCAGCTACAATGGAGGCCTTCTCCATCAAACACGGGAGGAACGAACCCCCCAGAGAGTATTATCGCCGACTCAAAAGTGCTTATTTCCAAGGTCGAAACGGCCCTGGGCTCGAGGAAGACCCTGCCTTCAGATCCCTGTTCATTCACAACCTGCACGAGTGTGTTCGCTCCGAAGTCTCAATGTATTGTCGGATGAAAAAACTGACAACTCAGGAGATTAGGAGATACGCTCAACAGGCTTGGGAAGCCGGCGGAAAGCCCCAAAAGCCTGACGCACGTCACCGCGTCATGCACCTAGCTCCCGATGCCGAGCCGCGTTTGGAGCTCGAAGGCACAGAAGCTCCACCCACTAAGCCAAAATCTGCTAAACCTAGACCTGTTAAACCGCGAGAGCAGTCCCAATCTCCTCAACAGGGGAAGGGGGGTGCTGATTGGCCGCCTAGGTCTGGACAATCAGACAGGAAGTGGCCCAACCAAAACCAACGGCAGGCAGGTCGGAACAGTGGAAGGTTTAAGGAGCGCCGCCCACAGGTAGGTCCCGAACACAAGTCCGCAGGTGAGTACTTGACCAAAGCCGACCTCCAGGAGATGTTTCAGCAGTTCCTAGCTAAACAGAAGGAACAGCTGAGATCTGCAGAAGAGACCCCTGCACCAAAGTCTTCTTCTAAGAAGCCAGACCCAGAGCCAACGTCCGCATGACTAGGCGTGGCTCAACCTCCCAGCGTGGCCAGGACCTACCTGATCAGCTGGGGAAACACTACTGGTAGACCACAGGAGTCTCCTGAAATCTACCCCCCAGAGAAACCAGATACTAAATTTCTGAAGTTCCTTGGTGACTTAACAAACCATGATCATGCTCGCCGTTTGTACTGTAGCACCAATCTAGGTGGATGCATACAAGTTGATGCTCTGCTGGATACCGGCTCAGAAATCACCCTGATGTGCTCCACATTGTTCCATCGCGTGTCTGACACCATGCGGTCGCTCGGGAAACCAGTCCAGGTTGAACCTTGTGACCTGAAAATCACCAGCTACACCCAGACCCGGGAGTGTATCACTCACCGGGCGTGGCTGGATATCACCTTCCAAGACATGACTCTGGTTCACCCGTTTTATGTCTGCCAGCTAGACACTGAACCACTTCTCATTGGTCAGGACCTGCTTGAACGTCTAGCTCCCCTCATCGACTGCCAGAAGGGTCAACTGTGGGCCCAGGTGGACACACCTAAGCCCTGGAACCCAGATAGCAGCCGACCATCCTCCATTCTTGAGGTCAGCATAAGTGAGCCGCAAAACCCTTGTTCCAAGGTCATGCCCCTCCCTACGGCTCCCACAGACGATGACCGCCTGCAAAGGCATGAAACCGCTCCTGGAACTCCGTTCCGCACACATTTATCTTTTCTCTGCTCGCTGAAGAACGTCAGCCTGCAGCCATATGCACCACACATAGTTGGTGGTCTTACCATCAACTGCACCCACATCTCAGATGCTCGCCTTGCTCTTTGGTCTGAAAAGTCAGCCATCAGCCAGCAGACGTTTGAACACCTGCGTCAGAAGGACCCCCTTCTGGTCAGTGTGACACGTAGCCACCGGCTCTTGTCAGCTACTTGGCCGCAGAGGCTCCTGAAAGCGCCAGAGGTCTGCTCCCTGACTATCCAGCTTGGAGCAAGACAGCTCACACATACATTCAGCATCATACCACAGCTTGATCCACCTGCACTCATTGGAGCAGATCTGCTGGTTCGACTAGGTGCCCAGCTGGACACTTGCAATCAAGTCCTTTGGGCCCGGGCCACACCTTCCTCTGAGCCTCGCTCAGAAGGCCGTGAACACTTGCTGTCCGGACAGACCATTCCACAGGCCTGCCGTGCAGTGGTTGAGGCCAGCACGGTTCTGCCCCCACTGGTCAAAGGAGTGCCTGTTCGTCTGACTCTGATGAAGCATCAGAAGCTGCCAGGCACACAGGCCTTCTTCCAGCCATCACCACACTTCTTGGAGCTCAACTTAGCCGTCTGTGGCACGCCACTCTTGGAGCTGAACAATCGTTCTGCGTACTTGTTGGTCGAAAATCCGACCCAGAGTCCTATCCACCTGCCGGCAGGAAAGCCCTTGGGCATGCTGATAGATAGCTCATTCCATGACTTCGAACTTTCAGTCCCCGTGATCGGACAACTTCCGTTGTTCTTGAACGACAGACAGGTTGGTGTAGACACATTCAGTACTTTCCCTTCACAAATGATTACCATCAAGCGGCATGAAGCCCTTCCTAAGGAACCCATTTGCAGTGCAACCTTAGATACTGACGGCGGTCAGTGTCTAACGGTTTTTGCAATAAATACTCAACCCTCTGAGTCACCGGTTGAAAGCCCGGAACACCAGAGACCCTCCTCCTCTGAACCTTATGACGGCTTCGAGGCCGAAGTCAGCCAGCAGCTTGACAAAGCGGATGCGCTGGAGTCAGAGGAGCAGAGAGCAGCGCTTAGAAGCCTGTTCTATGAGTTTCAGTCCATCTTATCCAGGGACTCCCTGGACTGTGGACTCACAAACCTGCACACGGTTCGCATTCCGACGAACCCGAATGCCCCTCCTACTTTTGTACGTCAGTACAAGATTCCCCTCGCTGCTTATGAGTCGATCCAGGAGATCCTCAATCAGCTGAAGGAGAAAAACATCATCAGAGAGTGTAACTCCACTTACAACTCTCCCATCTGGCCGGTTCTGAAACCGACTGGGAAATGGCGTCTCACCATAGACTATCGTGCACTGAACAAACAAGTACCTCTCTCCAGGTGGCCTATGATCCATTTAGATCAGGAGCTAGCCAGAGTCAGAGATGCTCGTTTCTTCTCTACGGTTGACATAGCCAACGGCTTCTGGACCATGAAGGTTGAGCCGGCGGACCAGTATAAACTGGCTTTCTCCTTTGGAAATCGCCAATATACTTGGAACCGCTGCCCCTTTGGCTACTCTAACTCACCTGCAGAGTTCAACATCTTCCTCCACAAAGCCATGTCAGATGCTGCTTCCAGAGGGAACCTCATATATGTCGATGACATCTTGATGAGGAGTGGAACCTTCGAGGAGCACCTGGCCGAACTCCGTCACGTGCTGCAACAGCTCGCTGATGCCGGAGCTAAATTGGCGATTCTCAAGGGACAGTGGTGTCGAACCAAAGTGGAGTATGTTGGACTGCTGGTTGGCCCTAATGGAGTCGAGCCCCAAGCGGGACGCATTAGAGCCATTCAGGACATCAAAGCCCCAGCTAATCTGACTGAACTCAGGAGCTTACTCGGAGTCTGCAACTACTCCAGGCAGTTCATTGAGGAGTACGCTGAAATAGCGAGGCCCCTCACCGAGCTACTTCGGAACGACACACCTTTCGTGTGGGACAGACCCCAAGAACACTCCTTCCAGTTCCTAAAACAGAAGTTGGCGTCCGCACCCTGTCTGGCTTACCCAGACAAGGATAAAGAGTTCTACATAGAGGCTACTTTCTCCTCTCACTGCCTGAGCGCTGCTTTGAAGCGGAAACACGATCAGGACATGAGAGTTGTGGCATACGCCAGCAAGCCTCTGAGCAAGGTGGAACTCCAATTCTCAGACTGCGAGAGAGCTCTCCTCTCTACAGTCTGGGCCGTCGAGCACTTTCGTAGTTACATCGGTGGACAGAAAGTGATCATTGAAACGTGTCATCAGCCCGTCACCTTCCTAAACAGCCAGCGACTTCGCGAAGGAAGAGTGTCAAACAGCCGCATTGCGACGTGGATGATGGTGCTCCAAGGATACAACATTGAGGTCAAGTATGGTCAGAACACCAAGCTAGCGCTAGGACAAGGGCTAGCAGGCTGCCAGCACTGTGACTCTGACTCCGTCATGGGCCCCCTGGACACACCTGCCGCAGTCTACCCAACCGCATACAATCATCGCTACTTTGATGAGAATGTTTGCCAAGGGCTTCCGAAAGTTTACACTGACGGATGTGCCTACCTTCACGAAGGCCAGCTCCGTGCTGGGGTTGGAGTCGTTTGGGTGGACTGTGACACTAAGCAACCAAATCACTACCGGTTGGGCCAAAAGTCTAGTCAGTACGCCGAAATTGCTGCAGTGTTGATAACCCTCCAGCAGGCGGCAGCCTTGGACATCACTCAAATCGTCCTTTGCTCAGATTCAAACTACGCTAGACACAGCTTCATCTCTCACTTCCCCATGTGGAAGGAGAATCACATGAAAAACGCCAGGAACAGAGACGTGAAACACTCGGAGTTATTCCTAGCGTGTGATCTGCTCACCACTGAGAAAGGCATAATGGTCTACTGGAAAAAGGTCAAAGGTCACTCCAGGACCATAGGTCCGGAGAAAGATGGTAATGACGAAGCTGACCGCCTTGCTAAGCTCGGTGCTGACCAGGGAACCTGCTGGGAATTCAAAGACGAGTGGCTTCCTCCCAAGGTCGTTCACGAGGTCTGTGCGATTACTCGTCGCCATGCTAAACAGGCAGACGAACCTCAGAACATTGGGGTACCCGTGTTTCTAGGCAGACAACCACATGACGCGGACCTAGTCACCATGCAGGAACAAGATCCTGACCTGAAGCTCATCCGCGAGCTTCTCCAAAAGGGCCCGATGTCTAAACAACCGTCACCACCTACTGGCGCAAGCCGAGATTTGGTAACCCTGCATCGTCAACTCGCGCATCTGAAACTACAAAACGATTTGTTAGTTTACATACGTGACGATCACAGCCCGCCGCGCTGGGTTGTTCCACTCGACCACAGAGGAGTGATGCTTGCCTACGCCCACGACACTCCGGTTGGAGGTCACCGCGGAACAAAAGCTACCCTCGCGTCACTGACAGAAGTAGCATATTGGCCATCGATGTCCAAGGATGTACACAGCTATGTCCAAGGCTGCCTCATCTGTGCCCAGTTTCAACCCTCCCAGCCGCTTGCTAGAGCACCACTGCAACGCAGGGGAATAACCTTCCCTTGGTCCCACCTGCAGATCGACTGGGTTGGACCGGTTCCCAAATCGGCAAGAGGAAACAAATATATGCTAACTGTAACTTGCAGTTTCACAAAGTGGGTGGAATGCCTTCCAGCGCCAAACGATACCGCCGTCACAACCGCTGTACTGCTGATTAACCACGTTTTCAGTCGATGGGGACTTCCACTCTGCATTGACTCTGACCGAGGAACTCATTTCACATCCAGTGTAATGACGTCCCTGTTTGAACTTTTGGGAGTGGAAGTGAGATTCCACCTCCCCTATCACCCACAGTCATCCGGACAGGTCGAACGGATGAACCGCACGGTCGTCTCTATGCTCAAAAAGTACGTCTGCTCCACTGGGAAGGACTGGGACGTCAAGCTCCCTCTGGTCCTGATGGCCATACGGTCCACTCCACAGCGATCCACGGGGGTTACGCCCTTTGAGATGATGACCGGCAGACTGATGACTCTACCACTGCACCTCCTGTATCACCCAGAGGATGTCAGTGTTGCCACTGCCTATACCGCTCATCAGTATGTGGCAGACTTGAAAACACACCTCAGAGCTACGTTCGCGCACGCTCAGAAGAAACTGGAGACCAACGTAGAAGGCGCTAAAGCCTACTACGACCAAAAGACAACCAGCCGCGAATACGAGGTGGGTGACAAAGTATTCTACTTTCGGTTCGCCCAACCGGCACGCAAAGCTAAGAAGTTCCTGCCGTGCTGGTCAGGACCATTTGAGATCGTGGCAAAACTCTCTCCAGTTGCATACAGGTTACGCATCACCAAAGCGAGACAGGAGCCTGTCTACAAATGGGTGCATGCAAACCAAATCAAACCCTACGTCAAACCATCCCCGCGGGTACAGAGACCAGACTCCCCGCAGGAGGTAGACGTAGTCGCTACATAGTTCTATGCATGGAAATGGAAAAGGGGGGAAAGTGCACGTTTAACCCACTAACATGTACTAACCGACAAAGAACCAAGCCCCCCCCCGCCGTCATTTTCACTAACCAAGAGAAACTCCTCCTAGAACGCTAACAGGAAGTACTTACTAAAACCTTACAGGGCACTCTTGTAACTGTCAACCTACATTCTGCTCTGATTAATGAATCTCTACGTGCAATCAAGACTTTGTCTGAAACCATACATCAGGATATTGTGTACACATGAGTGGTGAGAGATTTGATGTAGGACCTGCTCAGGGAAGTAAGTTCCACGCTGGACAGCTTGGTTGAAAGTCGTATTTCCCCGTACTTGGTACCACTGGACCTGCTCAAAGTTAGCTTGACAGCTGCTACCCCTCTACTGTGCACCTTTCACAAATCCACCTAGCGTACAGCCTAGGTAGTGCAATTCCCATTCACGTTGATGCAGAACATTAGAACTCGGTTTCCTGTTAAACGTTCCCATAATTGTGACACCTCACATCTATAGGTTTAGGTCGATGCTGAGCATTGGTATTTGAAAGGACGGTAGGCATTTCCACTTTGAACTAGAAACCTGACACTCCATCACCTCAACCTCGAACAGCATGACTCAGAGATTGAGATCATGGACGCTTTCCAGGGTTATAACTTTGCCTTCGATTTAGAAATTGACCAACAATTACTGATTGAAGGAACCAAATTTGTTAAGTTCACACAAAACCCGCGTGAACTTACTTTGACGCCCAAGACGCTACATTGACACAGATTATACGATTTAATCTGCACATTGGTCGCCCTGGGGATGGAATGGCTCATCACGGCCGTGATAGCTTATTCCGCCTACAGGCGTGTTAATAAACTCCAAGATAAGATGCACTTGCTCACCTACGGTGTGCCTCGTGACCGCGTTCGGGGAGACTCCAAGCGTGAATGTACCACACCTGTCTAAAGGGGGTGAGCAACATTTTCTTTGTTATTCTGTAAACCTAAGAGTAGTTCTCATTTTAGTCTACCTCACATATTTATCTGAGTGTTGCAGTATGTCACATTCTTTATAAGCTACACACTGACTGTATGACCTAAGAATGTATTTTATGAGACCTCAAGGTTGCTATGAATTTTCTTGGATGTTATATGTTTTTTTTTTTTTTGGGTTTTCTGTATTTTTGTTTCTTACTTGGTCACATATTAACTAGTGGTTATGTGCCGGCCCAGCTCAGTCTGTCAATGACTCTGTCTGACGCGCCAGCACATTGTAGTACCTCTTAGTTTTATGGTCCTTGTTTTAGCCCAAAGACTGTCCTGATCCACCCTTTGGACCAAAAAGGGGGGAATCTTGGGACCACATAGGTCAATGCGCGTTTGCGAACTATGGACCTCGTACATCACCGCGTGCTCCATAAACTGAACTGTATGGCCGGCGGTGAGATGCCTTTGTGTCCACTCGTGGAGTTAACCGCCCACCGACCTTCCTCCTTCTACACTACTACCTCTCGCATGGACGACATCATCATTGCGTACCACCTGCGTGAGTGGCTTCTTCTCGTTATGCGCGTTGGGGACTATCCCGTTTCCTATCCTCTTTGTGCCTGACCAGGATCAAAGACCAAAGGCGCCAGGATCCAAGACAAAGACCAAAGACAAAGGCGTCCAAGGAGACCAACGTCCTAAGGGACAAACCCACCTGTGCTTCCGACAATCAAGTCGACATACGTTCATGAGGAACAAACCCATCTGTGCTTCCGACGATCGAGCTTTGGGCGCGATCCCCGAAACCAAAAGGGGGAATGTTGAGGGTCTGACCTCATGAGGAAATTACTATGCAGTGATTTTCTCCAAAATGACTGTGCTTAAATTGCTCTGAAAAGCAAATAATCACATCAGCGCCAAGAAACTTCATTTCCCATGATGCTTTGCACACGGAAGCATTGGGTGATGTTACCGCCTAGTACCAGAAACACGTTCTGCGCATGTGCGGGAAGCCGTGGAGCTTTTCCCGCGAACTAAGACCATAAATCTTCAGCAGAGACAAAGAATCCTCGTTCTTTTGCCCAGGATACCTGGCGGTAAGGACACGCTTGTCAACGCTCCGACAACTTGAGCACGCGGAAGCTCTAAGTGCCAAGTTGAGCCACGGAACTGCTGGAAACTAAACTGCAAGCCCATCAGATCTGCTCGTTTCTGCTCCCCTCCAGCTGATGTTTGAGGACACAGAACTGCGGAGGAAAGCAACAACTCCATCAAGCACGCTGTAAGTTATAACTCAGCACAGAAAGAAACTTTGCTGTCTCTGTCCAGCCCGTGGAGAAACACTCGTGGAGGTAAACAACGGAGAAAGCATCAAACCGACGGACGACGCCAAACTGCGGAGAAACACGGAGAACCGTCAAATCAAAACAGTGAGGGACGCTTCACTGTTCTGGTGATCAGAAACTCATCTCTTTCTCTCATTCTTTCCTTCTCCCGTTTCCTCTATGGTCTCAAATAAGCAATAAACCGCGTCTATTGCTTAAAAAGTAGCTTCGTGTTTTCCTCTTTCGTCCCAAACACGTCCGTCGGGTCATTTTGAAAGAATAAACTGCTTATTGATCATTGTTTGGTATCTTAAAATGGTTTCTGTCATGGCCAGGCTGAAACTAAAAGATATTAATTTGTGATTAATCTTTTGTGTTGTTTCATGATCTTTTGAAATGTTTTGAGTGATTTAAGGTTAAGTTACTACTGATTCTAAGTGCTTTGGAAGTTAAAGTGCAAGTTGCCACCCACACTTTAGCCAGACAAAGGGGTCAGCCATCTTGTATTCAAGACTCCATTTTGAATCCATACACACGCACACACACACACACACACACACACACACTACTCCTTTGTGAGAACAAAGGACCCCATTCATACATCCTCCATCACATGCAAACACATCCATCTTCAATCATATCACACGGTTATTATTCATCTATTCCACTGTTTATTCATTTGACAAATTGTTAATTAAATGTTATAAAATTCAGATTTTTGTGTCCAGTAGCTTTGTTGTGTCGAAGAGAAGTCTCTGCTCCAAGGATTCTACGAACTTCAAGAAAGACTGATAAGAGTTTTGGATTCAATTTTTCCCCGGTAAAAGGGGAATGGTGCCCCGTATATCTAAGAATATCTTAATTAATTAATAAATCAGTAAATATTCCCATATTTACAGAATTTATTGAAGAATCCAAAAGTAAGTTGAAGCTTACTAATTGTTCGCTCCTAATAACCCCAACATTTTATGATGACCCCTCTTTCTAGACGAATCCTCGATGCCATCTTTGTCTGGTATTGCCCCAGATGTACAGTATAAAGCATTCTGACTTAAAATGGTTAGCACAGACACCGAGACAAGTGGTGAGAGTTTGCTGTTAAAAATAAAATGAATCCACTGGTCCCTGGTAACTTGGTCCAACTTTGGTGAAACAAACACATTTATGTGTGGAGGTTGGTAGTCAACAACTGGGCAGCTCACGTGTGAAACTCGCTTTGACATTTTCCCTTCTCCTGATTTCGGTAATGTCGATGTTCAACTGAATTTGAGGGGAAGCGGGTCCCTGTATGACCAGTGTCAGAGCTGTGTCCGCATTGTAAGTCAAGCTTGTTCCCAGTAAGAGTTGGTTTCCCCCAAGGCTGCTCTTTGTCACAATTCTGTTCATAACTTTTATGGACAGGATTTCTAAGCACAGCCAATGTGTTGAAGGGATCCATTTTGGTGGCTTAAGAATCAGATTTTTACCTTTTGCAGACGATGTGGTCCTGTTGGCTCCATCAGGACGTGATCTCTGGCTTTCCCTGTAGTGGTTCGCAGCTGAGTGTGAAGCAGCTGGGATGAGAATCAGCTCCTCTAAATCTGTGATCTTAAGTTGAAAAAGGGTAGAATGCCATCTCTGGGTCAGGGATGAGGTCATGCCCCAAGTGGAGGAGTTTAAGTATCTCGAGGTCTTGTTCACGAGTGAGGGAAAGCTGGAGTGCAAGATTGATAGGTGGACTGGTGCTGCGTCTGTGGTGATGCAGGCATTGTACCAGTTTGTCGCTGTGAAAAGAGAGCTGAGCTGGAAGGTAAAGCTCTCGATTAAACAGTTGATCTACGTTCTTATTCTCACCTACGGCCACGAGCCTTGGGTAGTGACCAAAAGAACGAGAATACAAGCGGATACAAGCGGCTGAAATAAGTTTTTTCCCCAGGGTGTCTGGAATCACCCTTAGAGATAGGGTGAGAAGCTTGGTCACCCAGAAGAGGCTTGGAGTAGATCCGTTTCTCCTCCACATCGAGAGGAGCCAGTTGAGGTGGCTCGGGCATCCGATTAGGATGCCTCCTGGACGCCTCCCTGGCGAGGTTTTCCAGGCACGTCCAACTGGGAGGAGACCAAAGGGAAGACCCTGGACACGTTGGAGGGACTATGTCTTTTGCTTGGCCAGGGAACGGCTTGCAGTTCCCCTGGAAGAGCTGGACCAAGTGGCTGGGGAGAGGGAAGTCTGGGCCTCTCGACTTAGGCTGTTGCCCTCGCGACCCAACTCTAAGCGGGCGAGAATGGATGAATGGATAGCTTCCTAATGATTTTTCACTGGTCGGGAAGCCGATATTTAACATTGGATCGTTTTTGTCCTCTTTGCTTCTTTAACCAGCCCACATGCACTCCACGAGCATGCACACTCCAAAACAAGAACTTGAGTTCTGGCCTTAATGTCGTCACCAGGCAGGATATACAGTGCCGTATATGGACAGCGCAGAGCCCATAATAAAGGGCCTGGTGCCCCATACTCCTGGCGTACCCCCTACAGGGCCCCCCGAGGGACGCAGTTGAATGCTTTCTCCAAATCCACAAAACACATGTAGATTGGTTGGACGAACTCCCTTGCACCCTCCAGGACCCTCCTAATTATGTAGAGCTGGTCCAGTGTTCCACGGTCAGGAATAAAACCACATTGCTCCTCCTGAATCTGAGGTTTGATAATCTGATGAACCCTGTTCTCCCGAACCCCTGAATAGACCTTACCAGGGAGGCTCAGGAGTGTGATCCCCCTGAGGTCGGAATTAAGAAGACATTTTATAATTTTTTTCAAGTGGAAAAAAGAAACGTTCAAGTTATGACTTCTTAAAATTATTTACAGTTTAATTAAAGTGACACTATTTTATTTTGTGGAAGCGAGTTTTAAAGTATCTCAGTTACTGTAATCATGCTAAATCAAGCTTGAATCAGGGTCAAAAAGCCGTAGTGTTCCTTTTAATGGAGCTAAGATTCAATTAGCAATAATAGCTAAAGCCTTTGGACAACAATGTGAATGTCACGAGCGTGTGGCGAGGTGAGCTGAGGTGAGGCAAGGATCCACACGCGGGGAGGAAAACAGGCAGGCAGGTGAGGACTTCTAACATCGATTTATTGGAAACACACGCTGGAACACTGAAACAATGACACGACGGAACACAGAACAGAAGGGGTTTAAATACAAGAGGAGCGGGAGCTATGGTGATTGGGAAACAAGAGGCAGGTGGGAGCAATTAACGGAGAACAGACAAAACCTAAGAGTAGACAGGACAGGGCGTGACAGTACCCCCCCCTCAAAGGGCGGATCCCAGACGCCCACAGGAACAAGGAGCAGGGCGGGAGGAGGGGGACCCGGAGGGAGGGCCCAGAGGAACCGAGGGACCACAGGAGAGGCGGCAGGGATCAGCAGATTCAGGAGGCCTGCGCCTGCTGCAGATGAGGAGGCGACGGGCCCTTGGAGGCCGGCGCCTGCTGCAGATGAGGAGGCGACGGGCCCTTGGAGGCCGGCGCCTGGGGCAGATGAGGAGGCGACGCGCCCTTGGAGGCCGGCGCCTGGGGCAGATGAGGAGGTGACAGTCCCTTGGAGGCCGGCGCCTGGGGCAGATGAGGATGCGAGGACAGGCCTTGGAGGCCTATGCCAGGGGCAGATGAGGAGATGGGGACGGACCCTTGGGGGCCTGCGCCTGGGGCAGAAGAGGAGGCGACGGGCCCTGGGAGGGAGGCGCCTGCGGTAGAGGAGCCCTGCAGGCTGGGCCGGGGACACAGGCAGGACCGGCGACAAAGTCCCTGCAGGCTGGACCGGAGCGACCTTCAGAGTCACCATCAGAACCGGACACGGAGGAGACGTCAGACCAGACGCGACGTCATCGGACGAGCCGACTTCAGGATGGCAGGCGGCGACGTCATCGGACGAGCCGACTTCAGGAGTGGAGGCGGCGACGTCATCGGACGAGCCGACTTCAGGAGTGGAGGCGGTGACGTCATCGGACGAGCCGACTTCAGGAGTGGAGGAGGCGACGTCATCAGACGAGCCGACTTCAGGAGTGGAGGCGGCGACATCATCAGACGAGCCGACTTCAGGAGTGGAGGCGGGGACGTCATCAGACGAGCCGACTTCAGGAGTGGAGGCGGCGACGTCATCAGACGAGCCTACTTCAGGAGTGGAGGCGGCGACGTCATCAGACGAGCCGACTTCAGGAGTGGAGGCGTCGACCCTTGGAATGGAGGCGTCGACCCTTGTATTGGAGGCGTCGACCCTTGGATTGGAGGCGTCGACCCTTGGATTGGAGGCGTCGACCCTTGGAATGGAGGCGTCGACCCTTGGAATGGAGGCGTCGACCCTTGGAATGGAGGCGTCGACCCTTGGAATGCAGGCGTCGACCCTTGGAATGGAGGCGTCGACCCTTGGAATGGAGGAGGTGTTGACTTTCATCCGCTTCTGGTCCTCTGGCTTCTGGACCGCCGGTCCCCGAACCGCTGACCTCTGGGCTGGTAACGTCTGCTTCTGGGCCTGCACCAGACCCATCTGCTTCTGGGCTGGTACCGTCTGCTTCTGGGCCGGAACCGGAACCGTCTGCTTCTCGGCCTGCACCGTCTGCTTCTGGACCCCCCCTGAAACAGGCCTTGAGTGAACGAGCAGTGCTAGTGCTGAAGACAGGGAGCGCAGAGCGTCGAGTCGGAGCTGATTAGAATGGGCGCTCTGTTGAAGCCGGACCAGCTCAGCCTGTTGACTGGCCAGTTCAGTTGGCTTGACTGTGGGTGTGGCTCCACCTCCCACAGATGACAGAGGAGCCGAGTGGACCGGAGGCGGGACAGCTGGTTCAGCCGGAGCCGCGAACAGTTCGTCCAGCTGGAGCTCAGCGAGCAGGTGGTCCAGCTGGAGCTCAGCGAGCAGATCGTCCAGCTGGAGCCCGCGGAGTTCAGCGAGCAGATCATCTAGCTGGAGGACTTGGAGTTCGATGGTCTGACGAACCTGGGCTGTTTCAACCTGTAGACTGGTGTGCTCCGCCCACAGGGCTGCGAGCGCAGCTCCTCCTCCTGCAGACGCCGATTCGGCCGGAGACGGGACAGCTGGTCTGACCGGGGGCGTGTCCGAACTGGCTCGCCGAGCACGGCCAGCGGTGGGCTCGCAGCTCCGTCCTGAAGCGCAGGGCTGCGGTGGATTCCGGCGTCTCTCCCCACGCCGTGGACCAACCCCGGGGGAGCAGAAAGCCAGCCTCGTGCCCTCGAAGCTGGAGCGATCCCGGAGCATCTCTCCCTCCAACGTCCCGTCCGGTTCCGGAAGGGCGGCGAGGAACGCCGAGGCAGAAGGTCGGGGACGCCGTCTGCGGCGAGGCGGAGCTGGAGCTGGGGAAGGAGAAGCCGGTCGATAGTCGGCGGAGAAGAACTGGAATAAATACTTCCATGGGAGGATCTCCCCGCTGGACCCTTCAGGGGGTCGTGTCATTCTGTCACGAGCGTGTGGCGAGGTGAGCTGAGGTGAGGCAAGGATCCACACGCGGGGAGGAAAACAGGCAGGCAGGTGAGGACTTCTAACATCGATTTATTGGAAACACACGCTGGAACACTGAAACAATGACACGACAGGGAACACAGAACAGAAGGGGTTTAAATACAAGAGGAGCGGGAGCTATGGTGATTGGGAAACAAGAGGCAGGTGGGAGCAATTAACGGAGAACAGACAACACCTAAGAGTAGACAGGACAGGGCGTGACAGTGAATAAGTTAAAAAGGGTCAATTCTATGAAATAAAGGGTTCCCTTGTGTAAAGCTACAATCTTGGGAAATAAGTTATTGTACCTACAATTGTTTTATGACATCTGAATCTGCTTCGTTTTGGCATTGCGTGTCTATTCAGTGACAGCTCCAACAACTGTAGTTGTATTCGTAATAACATTTCTGTAGCGTTATGAATATGCTATTTTCTGCCCTTAACAGCTGCCCTTTGACACAGTGACAGTGTGCATAAATTGCCAAGGTTGTGTGCTTGCTTCTGATGTTTACATTCCAGCAAAGAAGACAGAAGAAGGACGAAGAACGCTTTTCATTAGTTAATCAAAGAACTTTATTTCTAATAAAGCTAATCAAAACAACTGTTAGTCAATAATAATCAGGTGACTGATCTGTGAAATCAATATTTTATGATTTATGTGTTTTAATGATAACAGGACTAACTGAGATAGACATCCTGATTCACATAAGACAAACACATGACACATTGCATTCATCCAATCAGAACTTCCGTCCTGTTGCGAGGCAGAGTTTTGTGATTTTTAGTTAATCTGTCCACTCCGATTGGCTAAGATTCAAAAACAACTAAGCTTAATAAAACAGAACAATGCCATTTTAATTCAGTTCCATCTGAGTTTCCATCGAGTTCCAACGAAGCTCTTCAACGTAGCTCAACCAGCTCTCAAATCCATCATCGCTACGTGAAGTACAGACTGGCCAGCTGTATTTTCTACTTTAAGCTGAGAACTGTCAAGATGGAAAATTCTGTCGTTTTATCAACAAGACGACGGTTCCTTCAGAATAAAAGCTGAACTCTCCACGTGACGCTGAAACCTGCCGTCGTACCGTGAGTCGATCCGTAGACTGGTTTGTCGTGCTGCCGACCGCTGTTTCGCCAGCTCCAGCACAAGGAGGGTCCGAGGACCTGGCATTCCGGATCATACACGGGAGTCTCCGAAGGTACGTAGCCGGCAAGATAGCGTCTCATGTCTTCCTCCTGAAGTCCCTCGTGATCAGTTAGACAAACCAACATCTCACACTCAGACCTGCCTCCATCAGAACGGAGATTCTGAGCTGACACACACACACACACCAACACTTCAGCTCACATCCATTTGCATCCATCATTAGTGAGTTATTCCTGGTGATTGTTTCGAATAATTATAAAATAAATATTCTTAAACGCCCCATATTTCTCTTTTCTTGTCTCTAAGTGAATACAAAGTGTTTGAATAAAATTCTCTGTAGTAAAAACAACCTCTTCTGATTCTAAGGTAAGATTAACCTCTTTACCTTAATAAGTGTAAGAATATATCAACTATATTCCGCTACATTTCCTACAAACACACTTTGCCAAAAATTTTAATTGGGTTGAGGTCCTCTTAAATTAATACTTCGGGTCCTTAAAAGATCCAGTTTAGTGATATTTTGCATATAGATGTGTGTTTTATCTACACTTTCTTGGCGACGGTGGCACAGGAGTTAAGTGCTCGCCCCGTAATCGGAAGGTTGCAGGTTCGAGCCCCGCTCAGTCTGTCACTGTCGTTGTGTCCTTGGGCAAGACACTTAACCCACGTTGCCTGCTGGTGGTGGTCGGAGGGACCGGTGGCGCCAGTGCTCGGCAGCCTCGCCTCTGTCAGTGCGCCCCAGGGCAGCTGTGGCTACATCGTAGCTCATCCCCACCAGTGTGTGAATGTGTGTGTGAATGGGTGAATGACTGATTGTGTTGTAAAGCGCCTTGGGGGGTTTCAAGAACTCTAGAAGGCGCTATATCAAATACAGGCCATTTACCATAGTAATGTCACAATGCATTGTGCCACATTTTAATTCACATACATGCCCACTGGGTGGGGTTCTTTGTTTTCTGCTGACATCCCCCAGTTGAAGATCATATGATGTTCTTGTGTTGCCTTATAATGTTTTACACATGGCTGCTGGGCAGGGATCCAATCTTGGAGCTGAATGGTGTTTTTGTTCAACATGGATCATCCCAGAAGAGAGCAAGAGTGCACATGGCTGTTTCAAACAAGTCTGTCAAGACGTCCATGCAGGGTCCATGCCAGCGAACCCCAGCAGGCAGCTGCTGCCTGCCAGGTGCCCATCCACAAATAATCCACCGTGGGAGGAGGTGTCAGTCCATTCTCTTAGGCTCTACGTTGGTCACATGATCTCAAGTGAAGGCTGTAAATATGATATTAAAAAGAGTAAGCAATAAGAAGAGCTGGGAGAGAATTTGGCAACGTGGTCCGTTTTGAATTTAATCAATTTGAGAAAGTTTCATAACTCAGAACAGCTGTTTATTGTTCAAGTGCATTGAAACAAGCCTCAGATAATCATTTACCACCATCAAGACTACGAAAGCAAAGAGCATTCACAACTTGTCAACAAAAACACAAGCACACACCCTAAAAGCCTTGTGAATATAGGGCTAAACGTAACATCAAAAATATTTTCTATTGCTACTTTTTACTGTAGTTTTATGCCTTTTTAATTAAAACCTGCTAAAGCAAATGTCACACTTGAATGAAACATAAAGATACTATCACCTTTGCTAACAAGATTTTTGTTACAGTGCAGAGATTATGCAAGTCAGTCATCAAAATAACTGCACATCAATAAAATAGTGTGTCTATACAAACTAAATAAAGCATGCAAAATGACAGCAACTAAGGGTTAAATAGAAATAGGTGAGGGAAAATAAAAATAGATATATATCTACAGTATAAATGTGTTTTATATATACGTTTAAAAAAAATGTCTCATATAGCAATGCTATTTAAAGGTGTGAAACACTGAAAAAAATCTATATTTTCCCCTACGCAGAATAATAAAAGTTCTGAGATTGGGCTGCCCTGCTGGGTTACTGTGGGCAAGCCCGGGGATTTGCAGTTATTATCTCCTGACATGACTGGTGGTTGCCCCCTCCCCCCAAGGGTTATCCTCTGTGCCTCTCAGGAGGGGGCTTCTCCAGATACCCCAAGGGAGACCTCTGGATCTCTGGGGCTTGGATCTCCTCCATCTTTCGCAGGTATTTGGGGGCAGATCTTTGGCTCCTCACACTCACTATTGAACACTCTTACAAAGAAACCTTAAATACAAGGGAGTGTAGTCACGCATGGGCTCACATGGTGCTCTCACAAGTATGGACTTGGTTATTTTTGACACTTAACCTAAGGCTGTGGTTGGCACTAAATGCACTAAGAATCATTACCATGTCATTGTCACCCATAAATGTTACTGTTATATAACAGAATCAGAATCAACTTTGTTGTCAGTGCCCCAGCATCCTGAAGCATAGAAAAGCACGAGTGCGGCCATCAAGGAGCTCACGTTGTTTGCGCAGTGATATTTTGGTTGTGCCGTAAATTTCTATGTCCCTTTTTCTTTCTTTTTGCAGGTCTAGAAGCAAATTCTTCTACATCCTTTACTGTTTATTTTGGTGAGCTTTTTTACTCCCACTTCATCCTTTACTCTCCCCCTTTATCTTTTATTTATGTCTGTTGGGATAAAAAAAATACATTTCTAAAAAAAAGTTTTGATATCAGGTGGGGTGTTATAGCTGAGTTTATAACGTTCCACCTGTGAGAGTAAAACTGCAAGGCTTGTCTCCGGCATTCAGACATCAATTCTGATTGCTTTATTGCCGGACAGGATACGGGGGGAAAAGAAAAAAAACATCCTAGTGTTCAAAACAACAAAAACACATAAACTCTGAACTACAAAGTACAAAATGTTGAAAAACCACTACAAATGGCTCCCAAATCTTCCTTTGCCTTTGGGTTGTGTGTCACCAGATGAAAGGAACAACATTATTTATTTTTTGAAAATCAGCAAATAACAAGATAATGAATTCTGCTACTCTTCCAGAAATGTTCCTTTTTCATATTTGATCAACTATATCAAACTCTTTGTGTTTTGTAATGATTTTTTTCCCCGATGAGAAAACTCATAGTCCATGGCATGCATCTTTGTTATGACTGCAGGACATAAGCTATCGTGTTAGATTACTTCAGTTCACCACATGTCTTCTTCAATTATAGAAGAGCCAATCAGATTTTGACAACCAAGCGATCAGGTGATGTGTCATTCTTAATTAGGCAGTAGTGTGATGCCTACAGGGTCCACGCTATTTATTCTCAAACTGTGTTCACACCTTTTTGCTTTAGTATCTATTTTTTTTACTATTAATTTCTTTTAATTTCTCCACAAAAATCAAAACCAGTCTCACCATGTCTCCTGGATATTCACAATCCCAAACGCAGCATGAGAAAGTTTTTGTCATATGGCTTTATGCTATCTGAAAATTGCTTACAGACAGCTGAGTTAACCGCAATCAGTTTGTATAAACATCAGAAAAATATGGCCCGTGCTACCGAGCCAGCGCAGTGTCTCACAGGCCTGGCTGCCGATCCAAGTTATGTAAACGCTAAAGCGACAAGGCAGATTGTGAGAGGTGCCTACTGGGGAGGAGGACCATCACGCCAACTCATAATCACTGAGCCAGACACTTCAGAGGCAAGTGTTCAACAAGTTGTGCTTTGCTGCGCAGTAAATGGTAGTCAATCTGTGTCTGAGGATAAAGATATAAATAGTTACGACACAAAATCCCACTTTAAAAATGGACTCTTTGAACCACTAAATTCAGGAATATTAGCTGGGGAAATGATCAGTAAAATGCACCTTTATCCCAATTAAAAGTGAGTTTAGCCTTTGTTTTCAGTTCTTGTTAACAATAGGAAAAATGCTATTTCATATCATTAATGATGATTTTGATGTAAATTATAATATGTTCAATAAAAGTATCATATCTTACTAGTATTACTACAGATACAAATAATATAAATATTGTTAATATTATTAGTAGTAATTATATTATCATAATTATAATCATTATAGTATTATTTATTAATGATTATTTTTTATTATTATTATTATTATTATTATTTTCTGAAGTCACAATGCAATTACGTTCCCCAAAGTACACAACACTTAGGTGACAGTATATTGTGTGCAGAGTTGTATCAGCAGATTCACTATCATTATTTCACAGATCATTTTTGTTCTATGTCGTATGGCTCTGCCCTTTAAGCCTTGCCTATTGGGAGTTAGTCCTTGACAATGACCAATGACTGAAGAGCTTTAATGTACGCCCGCCCATCAGGTGGGCTCTGGTCCTATTAGAAAGGTGCAAGAACCAAGGATCATCTCCTTTCAGTTCTTCAACAGACCTGACCACTAGAGCTAACCTAGAAGATCAACCATTATGACAAGCGAAGCTGTCCGTCTATGCCAGCCCTGTAACGCGGCCTACATCATGCCCGGCGACCTCCACGCCAGATGCGACATCTGCCTCGGCCCCAAACACGCCGGCCTTGCCCTTACACCTCAAACCGCATGCCACTTCTGCTAGCTCCTCCTGGTGGTCGAGAAGCTACGACGTGTGGACTACTTCATCGCCATCTCCGAGGACGTTTCCTCAGCGGCCAACAATGTAATACAGCAAATGAGCAGATTGTAGAAGAAGTAGTAGAGTGTGAAAAGTGGTCAGTGTATCCTCCAGCAGTCTAAGCCTATAGCAGCATAACTACAGAGATAACTCTGTATAACCTAGCCGTTTTAGATGGAGACATGTTGAAGGCAGGGCAAGGGAGAGCCGTCTTTACCTACTGTACACTCTACCTCCCTCTACTCCCCCACTTGTCCCGATCTAGGCTAACATCAGATTTTAACCATAGGCCCTATCAAATAAAAATGTTTTAAGCCTATTCTTAAAAGTAGACAAGGTGTCTGCCTCACGGACGAAGGCTGGGAGCTGGTTCCACAGGAGAGGAGCCTGATAACTAAAAGATCTGCCTCCCATCCTAATTTTATATATTCTGGGAACCACCAGTAGACCTGCAGTCTGAGAGCGAAGTGCTCGGTTAGGAACGTATGGAACAATCAGATGACTGATGTATGATGGAGCTTGATTATTAAGAGATTTATATGTGAGAAGGAGGATCTTAAAATCCATTCTGAATTTAACAGGTAGCCAATGTAGGGAAGCTAAGACAGGTGAGATTTGATCTCTTTTTAATTTTCATCAGAAGTCTAACTGCAGCATTTTGGACAAGCTGAGACTTTTAACTACATTCTGTGGACTTCCTGAGAGTAATGAATTACAGTAATCCAGTCTTGATGTAATAAATGCATGAACTAGTTTTTCAGCATCACTCCTGGAAAGGATGCTTCTAATCTTGGCAATATTCCGAAGGTTGAAAAAGGAAATCCTACAAACCTGTTTAATTTGGGATTTGAATGACATGTCCTGGTCGAAGATAACACCAAGGTTCCTTACTTTGTTCTCGGAGATTAATGTAATGCCATTCAGGTCAGGTGATTGACTAAGCAATTTCCTTTTCTGGATTTCTGGTCCAAAGATGAGAACTTCCATCTTGTCTTGATTTAAAAGCAAAAAGTTTAGAGTCATCCAATTTTTTATGTCCTCAAGATAAGCCTGTAATCTACCTAACCGATAAGGTTCATCAGGGTTAATGGATAAATATAACTGAGTATATGCCATGGGAAGGACACTGTCTCTATGGGGTAGTGGGTGGGTAACAGTGCAGAAGCTGCAGAGGGCTGTGTTAAACTACTACTCTGCTTCCTGGTCTGGACCCTGGGTTGACATGGAGGACTAGTAAAACTGGCCATGTTCCTAGAAAGAAGAGCTGCTCCATCCAAAGAGGGATGGATGCTGTCTCTTTGCATCAGACCAGGTTTTCCCCAAAAAGTTTTACAATTATCAATGTAGCCCACGTTGTTTTCAGGACACCACCTAGACAACCAGCGGTTGAAGGACAGCATGTGGCTAAACATGTCGTCACTGGTCCGATCAGGCGGGGGCCAGAGAAAATTACGTGGTCCGAGATTGTTTTGGCAAACTGACACACTGAAGCAACATTAATTTTAGTGACCTCCAAATGGCGTAACCGGGTGTCGTTACCGCCAGGGTGAATATCAATCTCACTGTATTTACGCTTATCCTTAGCCGGCAGTTTCAGGTAAGATTTACTGTTGCACGCTCTGGCCCCAGGTAAACATTTAACTATGGTTGCTGGAGTCTCTAATGCCACGTTTCTGACTATAGAGCTGCCAATGATCAGAGTCGGCTTGTCAGTGGGTGCGTTACTGAGCGGGAAAAATCTGTTAGAAACATGGACGGGTTGGTGGTGGCCCATGGGCTGGGTTCTATGCTTCCTGCGTACCGTCACCCAGCTGACCTGAGGTCCCAGCTGCTCGGGTTCTGCTGGGGGATTGCTACGGGGTGGTTCTGAGCTAATTAGCCCCACGCTAGCTAAGTATCTACGGCTGTTTACGGGCTTTTCAACAGCATGGAGCAGGGCCTCCAATTCCGACACCGTGGCCTCCAAAGCTACAAAAATGCTACATTTATTACACGTACCAATATCACTAAAGGAGGCAGAGGAGTAACTAAACATCTGACACAGAGAGCAAGAGATAGGAGACGGAGAAGCAGAGACAGAAGTAGCCATAGCCGTGCTGAGGCTAAGCTAACTGGACGAACAAACTGTTCAACACCAAATAAACTGCGTGCGAACTCAAATGTTCCCTAAAAGCTAGGTGGAACAACAGAAAATGTGGGTTTTAGCATGCTTATGTGCTACAACTCAGAGATAGTACCGAGAAAATGAATCAGTTTTAGCAAGCCACGAACACCAAACAGATACACGTAGTGCAACACTGAAAACAGGGAACAGGAAACGCCTTACCACCAGGGGCAGAAGCTGCCATGGACATTTTCGATGCTTGTCAGGACCCATCTGATCCCGCGCTGGCTGGCTGCTCTGACACAGAGCGGTTCAGCTGTGCGGGACCCTCTAATATATCCCCGGAGGCTGCGGACTACCAAGATCCCGAACGGAACCCAAACCCAGTCCTCCAGGCAACCTCCGCACTGCTCCCTGCCATCTGAGCGCTGCTCCACAAGCTGCCCGCCATTATTTCAGCGGCGGCAGACTACAAAGGGTTAACCAACCCCACTCCCACCCCTCCTAAGTCGGACAACTTAGCGGGCCAGTTTGGCGCAAACGTAGCCCGTTGCCCTGACACAGTTTTTCCTCAGTTCCCGGCAGCTATGGACTACTGGAATGGCTCAAAGGCGGAGCCCGTCCGGCTCAGGGCTCCTGTCTCTTCTTACACGTCCATCACCAAGGTGGAGCACTTTTCTGAACATGGCTTCCCGGCTGTCCCACCCTTGGAACCCGACTTGACTTCTCTGCTTGGAGCCAAGGTCAAGAAGGTAGGCCGGCGTGCCATTCCCACCGCCAAATACGAGCAGCATCTCACTCAGTTCGCTGACCGCTCTCATCAGTGCACAGCACAGATCGGCACAGCCTCAAACAACATTGCCCCAATCGCCTAGGCATCTCCAAGTCTGCGGGGATGTGTGACCTGCCTGATGAGCCGAAGAACCTCATCTGCAAATCGGCTGAAAACATTTTAAATCTGTGTGCCGTCAATCTGGTCTGTGCAGCCCGCATCTCCGCCTGGCAGACTTTGATCCATCGGCTCCTATGGCTTGGTGCCCTGCCATCCATCCCGGATCAGCTGTACAAGGGTATGCTGGAGGGACCAATCAGCTCGAACATGCTGTTTGGATTCCACTTCCGCAATGCTGTCGAGAGGGCTCAGAGATCAGCTGACCTCTCCACCACCATTCGCAGCCTGGTTCGGCCTCGGTCCAGACGACAACCCCGTACCTCCCCCAGAGCCTGGGAGGACCATCGTGGACCGAAGAGATGGCGCAGCCACCAGCCCAGTCCCAGACCGGCGCAGAACCAGCCGCTAGCAGCAACCCCGGACCCCCTGGCTCGCCACCCACCAGCTCAGCGTGTCAGAGGGAACCAACCTCTTGCTCCAACATGGCCTGGCAGTCCCAGGACGTGCACAGAAAGAACCAAAGGAAATGACTTCTGGGGGAAATGTGTGTGATTTTCATGGTGTTTGTGACAAATCCTGTTTTGAAATAAAACATTTAAACCGCTTAAAAAGCAACATCCTGTCACAGCCCTCTGCGGCCGGCTTGAACGAGCCGTCTGCTGTTTTTCCACACGTTTCCCACACCAAGTACAACCCCTCCCCCCACACATCTGTCACGGGTTAGGGTTAAGTCATTACCAGTTTCCTCTGCCCCGCTTACTCCGTACGGAGGTTTGGGTTATCCAGCTAGGAAGACCATGTCATTACACAACAGCTCAAAAAGCTCAGCGTATGTGATGTAAACCAGCACGATGAGGCTTCTTTACATTCACTGCAGCCACCAAAAGCGAGCTGTCGTTTCTGAGCCTTTCCCGCGCTCGCTCTCTGGGCCACTTCCGCATGTGGCTGATGCACGGCAGCGCAGTACGCACTCGCCGGTACCACGCAAGCGACCCATTCATGAATCTTGCTCAGCACCACAGTCACACACTGTCAGGATTCATGTCCACACACCTCCTTCCCGAGGGAGCTCGGCATCGGCTGCATTACAAATTAGCAGGCTGCCCTTTCCCCACCAGCCCCCTATGGGTCGCCCCCGATATTTTCTTGGGTCAGGCGACAGCGGCAGGGACCCGAACCTGGATTTTAGATGCAATGCAGGCCCAGGCACTGAGCACCTGCCCACTGTCAGAACGCGCCCCAGATTAGAGCCGCGTGTGTCACATGAACAAATGGATTTGGGACATAATTTACAATGGCCACAAGCTGCAGTTTCAGTCCTGCCTACCCCCGTTCTCGGGAATTGTGGAGACAAAACTGATGTCAGCCCCTCAAGCCTCCACCCTCGAGGCGGAGTTGAGGGAACTCCTGTCAAAGGAGACCATCTCCAGGGTTCCTCCAGGGGAGGAGAACTCGGGATTCTACTCCCATTATTTCCTGGTGCCAAAGAAAAGTGGTGGCTCCAGACCGATCCTTGAACTGTCTCTTGCCTCCCTGGCCCCACGCACCATCTCCAAATGCCTGGCTGCGGCGTTCCAGCTGTTACGAATGGCAGGCTTGAGAATCCTGTTTTATATAGATGACCTGCTCCTCCTAGCCCATTCCCAAACGGAGGCGGAGTCACAGACAAGGGAACTGGTGCTGCATTTGATCACACTGGGCTTCTCTATAAACTGGGAGAAGAGTTCTGTGATCCCATCCCAGTCCATCATCTTCTTGGGCATGGAACTGAACTCCAGCTCCATCAGAGCACGTATTTCCCGAGAAAGAACAGTGGATCTGCTCGCCATGATCTGCCATGTGCAACCACAGCACACAGTGACAGCTCTGTGATGAGGCTTCTGGGCATGATGGCGGCAGCCCACGTTGTGGTTCCGCTTGGCTTGCTACATATGAGGTGCATTCAATGCTGGTTCAGTCACCTCAAGATGGACCCCACACACCACAAACGGCGCATGGTACTCATTCCCACCTCAGTGAAGGGAGACCTCCAACATTGGACAAACCCCGAGACCTTGCTGCATGGGGTTTCTCTCGGGCAAGTGATGTCGCAAGTGTCTGTGTTCACGTATGCATCCCTATTGGGGGGGGGGGGGGGGTGCTTATCCCATTCTGTGGGCAATTGGAGAATGAGAGACAAATTTGTCCATGTTAAAAAGTCTCTTGTATACAAAAAACACAATATAAACACACTATCTTGGACCGGATACATGACAGGATACTACAGAACAGTGCTACGCCCTCTGTTGTCCTGGAGAGGAATTGCTTTGCAACACTCCCCAGGAGACGGAGAAGTATGAGAGCAAAATGTCTCCGTCCGTGTGTGCGTGTCGCTCCCTGTTGGAGCTGACGGAGAAGCATGAATCAGGCTTTACGCGGACTGGCGTTGGCCCCATTTGAACCGCTGGATCAGGTCTCGCTGAAATTTTTATCTCTTTAAAACAGCCATTTTTTCTGGCTCTGACTTCATTTAAGAGAGTGAACGACCTGGCTGCTCTGTCTGTGGCCCCAACCTGCCCCAGGATTCGGGATGATGGGGGTTCGGCTGTTTTGTGCCCCAACCCAGCATTCACTCCTATGAGCCTTACCAGTTCCTTCAGATCCAGATCCATTACACTGGATGGGTTCTTCCTCCCTCCTCACAGTTTGGAGAAGGAGACAGCATCTCATCTGCTGTGCCCAGTGCGCGCTCTCAGGCGCTATGTCTCCTACACCGCCACCTGTCACCGCTCGGATCACCTGTTTGTGCATTATAGGGATAACTCCCTTGGACAGTCCCTGTCTTCACAGCGCCTGTCTCACTGGTTATGTGACGCCATCTTGCTCACATATGTCTCTTCAGGGTTGGAACCACCAGAAAAGTTGAAGGCTCACTTGACAAGAAGTGTATCTCCTTCTGTGGCACTCCAAGGAGGAATGTCTCTCTGACATTTGTTTAGCAGCTTCATGGGCTTCACCCTGCTTCTTCGTGAGGTTCTACCTGGAGGGCATGTCCAGCACCTCTGCTTCCAGTGCAGCGCTTGATAATGTATCAGTCTGATTTCTATCTATTAATGTCATCAGCTCAGCATCTGCCTCCCTCTCTCTGCATGAGAGGCTACAATTGTCAGGGGTATGTTAATCAGTGGCGGCTGGCCAGTAGAGGGCGATAGGGCGCCGCCCTCTCAGTTTTTCCGTGTTTTTAATTTTTATTAAAAAAATAAATAAATGAAATTAACAATAATCACATATTCTAAGTTAATTGTGTGTTTTGTAACAAAAATAAATCATATATATATATATATATATATATATATATATATATATATATATATATAGGTCTCTGCCGGTCTCTGCCGATCTCTGCCGAGCGGTGGAGGCTGTGTGCTGTTTTTCAATTGCCCAAACAGGACGAGACCAGCTGTCCAATTGCTGACAAGAATATCAAAGGGTAGGAATGGGAATGTATCCAATCAGCGTCGACGTTGTTTCAGAACGTTTCAGAAGCATGATGGGCGATGGAGCTACCGCCAAATGATTCGTTGGTGTTCGGTAGAACTCGGCAGAGTCGTTTTTGGTCGTGACGCAGATGTAACATGGACGCCGCCGGTGACTACAATAATCCCTCGCTACTTTGCGGTTCGTTCATCGCGGATTCGCTGCTTCGCGGATTTTTTCTTTGGAGCATTTTTCAGGGGGAATTCGCAGATTCACGGTATTTTTCACTGATTCGCGGTATTTTTCTGTGCGAAATATCAAGAAATTCTTGTTTTTTTCTTCATCAATTTAATCATAAAATGCACTTTTTGTAATAAAACTAAAAAAAAACAAGTATAAAAATTTTTTTTCTTGAGTTTTACCCACAAAAAGAGAATGTGATCATACGATAATTCAATAGGGAGCGTGGTTTCACAGACGCGGAAGTGATAGCGTCGGGGAAACGCCGGCTGATTTAGGAAACCCCCGAGCGTTCGAGCGTCAACGAAGTGACACGGAAATGCCGGGCTTTCCAGAAGTAAGTAAGATAACTTACTATCAGCTGATAGTTTGTTGGATTGATCGGTAGGTTGGAAACTCTGATCATGAATCTGAAGAAACGATGACTGAGTGGTGAGCTGGAAAGGCGACTTCCGTTTATAGCCGCGGTTTGTGACGTAGGTGCGACGTGGAGGGAATCCCCGCGAGGGGCATGCTGGGAGTCCCTACTTCGCGGATTTTCACCTATCGCGGCCAGGTCTGGAACGCATCTACCGCGATAAACGAGGGATTACTGTACAACCAGCATGGATACCGGATCTCAGCAGCCACTGAATTCAGTTCGGTCTCTTCTCCAGCATCCGTTCGAGAGGAGAACTATGGTGGAAAAACTTAATGTCAAAGAGCTTGGACCAGATCAGCCCGACGTAAAGATAAGCCAGCAGGAGAAGGAGAGAGGTAAACTGTACACACTAGGCTTCTCCCGAAATTGGTACACCAGGAAGGCTTGGCTAGCTGGATGCAATCACGCTAATGCGTTATTTTGCTTTCTGTGTTTGTTATTCAAAACGGCTGGGACAGATAAGGCATGGATGAGTCAGGAGTTACAGACATGAAACATTTTTCTGAGAAGGTGAAGAAACACGAGTCATCCCGGGCACACATGGACAACAACACGGTGAAGCTAGCCATGCTAGGCAGCAGAGCTAACGTTGCCATGCAGGGAACAACAGCAGCTGGGTGCAGAGGTAAGCTGTACATTACATTTCTGTGAACAAGACAATCAGAATCAGAAATCCTTGGTTGTCCCACAAACTGGGACATTTGTTTAATAACATGTTTAATGTGCAATAACTGTAAAAACTAATTTCAACACACATACTTATTATACATATTTAATCACGTAAATGTGTATTTCATGTAAATTTGTACATACAGGTGCTGGCCAGTAAATTAGAATATCATCAAAAGGTTGAAAATATTTCAGTAATTCCATTCAAAACGTGAAACTTGTACATTATATTCATGCAATGCACACAGACCAATGTATTTCCGATGTTTATTACGTTTAATTTTGATATTTATAGGTGACAACCAATGAAAACATCAAATCTGGTATCTCAGAAAATTAGAATATTCTAAAGGCCAATGAAAAAATGTTTGTTTCTCTAATGTTGGCCAACTGAAAAGAATGAACATGAAAAGAATGTGCATGTATAGCACTCAATACTTAGTCGGGGCTCCTTTTGCCTCAATAACTGCAGTAATGCGGCGTGGCATGGACTCGATCAGTCTGTGGCACTGCTCAGGTGTTATGAGAGCCCAGGTTGCTCTGATAGTCGTCTTCAGCTCCTCTGCATTGTTGGGTCTAGCGTATTGCATCCTCCGCTTCACAATACCCCATAGATTTTCTATGGGGTTAAGGTCAGGCGAGTTTGCTGGCCAATCAAGGACAGGGATACCATGGTCCTTGAACCAGGTGCTGGTGGTTTTGGCACTGTGTGCAGGTGCCAAGTCCTGTTGAAAGGTGAAGTCTGCATCCCCATAAAGTTGGTCAGCAGCAGGAAGCATGAAGTGCTCTAAAACTTCCTGGTAGACGGCTGCATTGACCCTGGACCTCAGGAAACAGAGTGGGCCAACACCGGCAGATGACATGGCACCCCACACCATCACTGACGGTGGAAACTTTACACTGGACCTCATGCAACGTGGATTCTGTGCTTCTCCGCTCTTCTTCCAGACTCTGGGTCCTTGATTTCCAAAGGAAATGCAGAACTTGCTTTCATCAGAAAACATAACTTTGGACCACTCAGCATCAGTCCAGTCCTTTTTGTCCTTGGCCCAGGCGAGACGCTTCTTGCGCTGTTTCATGTTCAAGAGTGGCTTGACACACGGAATGCGACACCTGAATCCCATGTCTTTCATGAGTCTCCTCGTGGTGGTTCTTGAAGCGCTGACTCCAGCTGCAGTCCACTCTTTGTGGATCTCCCCCACATTTTTGAATGGGTTTGTCGTCACAATTCTCTGCAGGGTGCGGTTATCCCTAGAGCTTGTACACTTTTTTCTACCACATTTTTTCCGTCCCTTCGCCTGTCTGTTAATGTGCTTGGACACAGAGCTCTGCGAACAGCCAGCTTCTTTAGCAATCACCTTTTGTGTCTTGCCCTCCTTGTGCAAGGTGTCAATGATTGTCTTTTGGACAGCTGTTAAGTCAGAAGTCTTCCCCATGATTGTGGTGCCTTCAAAACAAGACTGAGGGACCTTTTAAAGGCCTTTGCAGGTGTTTTGAGTAAATCAGCTGATTAGAGTGGCAGCAGGTGTCTTCTATATTCAGCCTTTTCAGAATATTCTAATTTTTTGAGATACCAAATTTGGAGTTTTCATTAGTTGTCACTTATGAATATCAAATTTAAATGTAATGAACATTGGAAATACATTGGTCTGTGTGCATTGCATGAATATAATGTACAAGTTTCACGTTTTGAATGGAATTACTGAAATATTTTCAACCTTTTGATGATATTCTAATTTACTGGCCAGCACCTGTACATCAATCTGATTCCATTTTACTTGTTACACTTCTGCTGCAGCAAACAAATTTCCCAGCTTTTGGGACAATTAAACATTTCTGATTCTCAATTAGATGTTTTTACCTCAAATGTAAAAACATCTGATTGAGAATCAGAAATGTTTTATTGTCCCAAAAACTGGGAAATATGACATTTGTAAGAGGATACTGATGACATTATTTCCTATAAAAGTGTTTCCTATGTACTTATCTGTTGTTTTTTATTCATCATATGACAGGTTTTTCACACCATCCTGAGCGATGCAAAAGAAGATACTTGTCACCACACCCATGACCACAGCCGAATCAGAAAGGTGCTTTTCTACTTTAAAGAGGATTAAGACTTTCCTTGAGGAACACCATGACACAGGATGGGCTGAATGCTCTTGCCATGCTCTCCATGGAAAAAAAAGCTTGTCACAAACATTCCTGACTTCAATAAAAAGCTAATCGAGAGCTTTGCCACTCAGAAGGACAGAAGGGCAAAATTTCTGTACAAATGAGGTATCACACACACACACAAATGCATCCACTTGATCTTTGTATAAAGTTGACCTTGGCACAACACTCCAGAAATATTTAACAGTGTAAATTTCTGTAATTTTGTCTAAGTGGTGTTTACTACCATTACTGTAACAGTGACCTGCTCATAATTTTTGGTGTTCACTCAAATGTTGAAATTAAACAAAATGTTTTTGTTACTTGCCTCTTGCATTGCCTATTTACCATTTATGGTCGTGTTATTTTATGTGCAATTTAATGCAGTATTTTTCAACCTTGGTCCGCAAGGCAGCGTGCCAATAGTCAGACACACCTGGATTAATCAGTTTGTCCAATGATGTAAGACAGGAAATAAAAGAGCTGTGCTTAATTCAGGAAATAGTGAAGTTGTGCACAAAGCTCAGAAAGCACAAGTTTGTTTAAAAATAAAAAAATAGCACAGCCCCACCAAAAATATTTTTCACCAGCCGCCACTGATGTTAATGAGTTGTCTCCATTATCCCCTGCTATTCTCACATGTTATTCTTAGCAGCTGATGTTAACACTCAGTGTTCTTCAGTGTTATCAGGGATGTGTTAATGAGTCTTTCCTCAATTAACCCCTGCTTTTCTCCACCCATTGTATTCTGGTGTTGGTGTTCCTTCATATCATCCCATTGCTCCCTGGCTCATTACCAGGCAACCTCTGGGCGACCCTCCCTCCCCCTTTTGACATGGTGTCTTGTCCTTACAGCTGCTCATCCTTGTCATGCCCGCCGGCAGCTGTGTAATGGTGTTACTGTGAAAGGACGTTATGGGCTCACTTATTCCTTGTTACTTAATCAGTGGACATTTACTACATCATGCTCCGCCTTTAACCCGATAGGCGAGGCTTAAAGGGCGGAGCCATACGACATAGAATGTTGGTTACGTTTTGTAACCCCAGATTCTATGAGTATGGCGGAGCCCTTTAAGCACTGTAACGTCCAGCAATGGTCAGTTTTTAGGTACAGTTTGACCATTCAACATCTGGTCAAAATGGAGACACGAGACTGCATGTGTTCCCTTTAAATCGGCCTGCCTTCATCCCATCATCTGGAGCTCAGAGCCTCTCTGCAGCTCTGAGCATGTGATCACAAATTGTCAACAATGATGTTCTCTCCTCAAGGTCTAGCTTCCCTTATCGTCCTACAGGATTCCTCATGCCTCCAAATAAGCAACACTCGCAGCTCGGATTAGTTGCTGAATCAAAGAATGATTTCCTAAATTAAATATGAACTTTTAAAACTTATAAGCTAGTAAATCATTAAATAAACATTTGTTTATTGCTACTTATAATAAGTATAATCTCGTCTCGTCTCGTCTTCCTCCGCTTATCCGGGTCCGGGTCGCGGGGGCAGCATCCCAACTAGGGAGCTCCAGGCCGTCCTCTCCCCGGCCTTGTCCACCAGCTCCTCCGGCAGGACCCCAAGGCGTTCCCGGACCAGATTGGAGATGTAACCTCTCCAACGTGTCCTGGGTCGACCCGGGGGCCTTCTGCCGGCAGGACATGCCCGAAACACCTCCCCGGGGAGGCGTCCAGGAGGCATCCTGACCAGATGCCCAAACCACCTCAACTGGCTCCTTTCGATCCGGAGGAGCAGCGGTTCTACTCCGAGTCCCTCCCGAATGTCCGAGCTCCTCACCCTATCTCTAAGGCTGAGCCCGGCCACCCTACGGAGGAAACTCATTTCGGCCGCTTGTATCCGCGATCTCGTTCTTTCGGTCATTACCCAAAGCTCATGACCATAGGTGAGGATTGGGACGTAGATCGACCGGTAAATAGAGAGCCTGGCTTTCTGGCTCAGCTCCCTCTTCCCCACGACAGATCGGCTCAGCGTCCGCATCACTGCAGATGCCGAACCAATCCGCCTGTCGATCTCCCGATCCCTCCTACCCTCACTCGTGAACAAGACCCCGAGATACTTAAACTCCTCCACTTGAGGTAGGACCTCTCCCCCGACCCGGAGGTGGCAAGCCACCCTTTTCCGGTCGAGAACCATGGTCTCAGATTTGGAGGTGCTGATCCTCATCCCAGCCGCTTCACATTCGGCCGCGAACCTACCCAGCAAGAGCTGAAGGTCAGAGCTGGATGAAGCTAGGAGGACCACATCATCCGCAAAAAGCAGAGACGAGATTCTCCTGCCACCAAACTCGACACACTCCACACCACGGCTGCGTCTAGAAATTCTGTCCATAAAAGTGATGAACAGAACCGGTGACAAAGGGCAGCCCTGGCGGAGTCCAACCCTCACTGGGAACAGGTCCGACTTACTACCGGCTATGCGGACCAAACTCACGCTCCTCTGGTAAAGGGACTGAATGGCCCTTAACAGAAAGCCACCCACCCCATACTCCTGGAGCGTCCCCCACAGGGTGCCCCTGGGGACACGGTCATAAGCCTTCTCCAAATCCACAAAGCACATGTGGATTGGTTGGGCAAACTCCCATGCCCCCTCCATCACCCTTGCAAGGGTATAGAGCTGGTCCACAGTTCCACGGCCAGGACGAAAACCACATTGCTCCTCCTCTATCTGAGATTCAACTATCGATCGGACCCTCCTCTCCAGTACCTTGGAGTAGACCTTTCCAGGGAGGCTGAGGAGTGTGATCCCCCTATAGTTGGAACACACCCTCAGGTCACCCTTCTTAAAGATGGGGACCACCACCCCGGTCTGCCACTCCCTAGGAACTGCCCCCGATGACCACGCAATGTTGTAGAGACGTGTCAACCATGACAGCCCTACAACATCCATAGCCTTGAGATACCCAGGACGAACCTCATCCGCCCCCGGGGCTCCGCCGCTGTGTAGTTGTTTGACTACCTCAGCAACTTCTGCCCCCGAGATCGGACAGTCCATCCCCAGGCCTCCCAGCTCTGGTTCCTCCTCGGAATGCGCATTGGTGGGATTGAGGAGCTCCTCAAAGTTTTCCCTCCACCGTCCGACTATAGCCTCAGTTGACGTCAGCAGCTCCCCATCCCCACTGTAAACAGTGTGAGCGAGTTGCTGCCTTCCTCTCCTGAGGCGCCGGACAGTTTGCCAGAACCTCTTTGGAGCCGATCGATAGTCTTTCTCCATGGCCTCACCAAACTCCTCCCACGCCCGAGATTTTGCCTCGGCAACTGCCACTGCTGCACCCCGCTTGGCTATCCGGTACCTGTCTGCTGCCTCCGGAGACCCACAGACCAGCCACGCCCTGTAGGCCTCCTTCTTCAGCCTAAGTATAATATATAATGAAATGTTTTCATTAATCTGTGCTCATTGATTGCATTTTGAAATGAATGTTATGTTATGATAACATTGATTGATACATGTTTCAGCATGTTAACATGACAAGGTCATCACCATTTGCACTCACACAAGGATAAAGTAAGGTTAAGTTAAACGCGTGACACATAGATTGCCCTTTACCCCAGATCAGAGCATCCGGATCAAAGAAGGCGAGTTTCTGAGTTGTCTTGGTAATATTCCTCAACTTGTCAACCTCTGGTTGGCTGCACAAATCATAACATGAGAACATTAAAACTGGATCACTCTGGTGATTCATCAGTTCTTGAGAAAAGCTTCAGACCGGCCATCTGAAGCAAAACCTCATTAACCATCAAAGCTTTTGGCACGTTGTCAAAATCTTTTTGCACCTGCGAAGCTGATACAGCAAACAGTTCCAGCAGAACAAGCTGATATTGTTTAGACTTCTTAAGAGTCCACCAGACGCGCGGTTCCATCCATCTGTTGTGACCTGGAGACAACTCTAAGACTGGTCTAGTACTGCCACAGTTTCTTCTAGGGACGTGGGTGCCTGGAAGTCCGAGGACTTCGACATTCCGGATCTATCACGAGGGTCTTTGAGTGGGTACAAAGACATGACAGATTGCGTTTGATGTGTTTTTGATAATAATCAACTTCATAGCTTAACGCAAACAAAATTCTTTTACATCCAGAACTCAGCTCACCTAGATACAGAAGTTCTGATAACATCACATTCACACATAGGTTTCATACATCACATCTAGTTCCATCAATCACAGTAAATGTTAGTTAACCTGTCATGTTTTAATTGTTTTTAAAATAAATTCTTGCTTTAATAAACCTGACTCTTTTCTGAATCAAAACAAAGTGTTTAGAATCCCTGAATAAAAAAAGAATCCTAGAATCTTCTGATTAATACAGTAAAGACCAAGCAGGTTCATATTCTATATTTAGATAGAGTATCACAGCTTACTGGTCATAAGTAGAAGTAATATATATTGAGCTCTTAAAGCACTCTATTTACCAAACCCTGCAGCATCGAGGCCCACTGGTTCTGGGATTCTTTGAACTTTTGGAGATGATTGTTCGTCCTCGCACCTCTCTTATTGGACCAGGGCCCACCTGATGGGCGGGCGTACATTAAAGCTCTTCAGTCATTAGTTGTTGTCAAGGACTAACTCCCAATAGGTGAGGTTTAAAGAGCTCCGCCATACTCATAGAATCTGGGGTTAAAAAACATAACCAACGTTTACTTATTTGCATTTTTGCTGTAGATGCATAAAAATCCTTGTTGCAAAGACTCTGTAAATGTCATGATGTACTTTGAAGTTATGTCTCCCACCCTCCACTTGTTTTTCTTTAAAGTCCCCTGTTATTGACTGACAACTTGTCCGAGATGTTCTCTGCCTATCACCTGCATTCCTGCTAAGGAATAAGTCGTTAAGAATGGTAAATGGTCCGTATTTGGATAGAGCCTTCTAGGGTTCTACAACACCCCCAAGGCACTTCACAGCGCAATCAGTCAATCACACACACATTCACACTGGTGGCAATGAACTACAATATAGCCACAGCTGCCCTGTGGCACACTGACAGAAGATATGCTCCTGTGCATTGGTGCCACAGGTCCCTCCAACCACCAGCAGTAGGCAAGGTGGGTTAAGTGTCTTGCACAAGGACACTACAACTGTGACAGACTGAGCAGGACTCAATCACACAACCCTCCGGTTATGAGATGGGGACTTAGTTCCTCTGCCACCGAAGAAGATGAATGCAGTCACAGACTAAATCTTGTGAAATGGATTTATGTTATCTGTTGGAGATAGCTCTCTGATTGGCCACAGCTTGGGAAAACAGATCACCTAACATTTAGCTGCAGTCGGGCTGTATTCCATAGATGCTCATGCAAATGCTATATTTAGAGGTGTGTATACTTTTTCAAAAATGTAATATTTAAAAGTTATTCCTGCTGGAAGATAATTAAAATCATAAACTCACATACCAAGTCATAAACTAGCTAGCTCATTTCCACACATTGAGCCACAACCACTGAATTATACATAATTAACTATTTATGATTAACCGAGAATTTAGACAAAACATAGCAGTAGCAGCGCTCCATTGTAGCCTCAGCAGGTGTACCATTAGCCTGAAAAATGTTTGGTCTGGCCAATAACAGCGGTCCATGTTTTTAGAGACACTGGTCGTGCTTGGCACCAGAGCTGAGATGGAGCAAGAACTACGAATATAGCAACGGTTTAAGATTGGCACTCATTTGAAACGACTTTGGTGTCAACTTTGTACTCTTCTTGGCTTTTCTTTGAGATGAGCAGAAAGAGGTACTTGTGTCAAAAAACGTTGTTCAACGTTGCCTGGCGGATTGCCTGGTTGACTTGGCCAAATTGTTCATTGCTCTGGTTGGTCCTATAGTGCTGTCCAGTAGCATGCAGAAAGAGTTTGAAAGACATCAGAGCTCTTTCTAGTGGTCATGGCCAAATCATCCTATACATGTATTTACATGTATAGGATGATTTGACTGGCTAAATCTTTTTTATTTGGCCAACTTAGCTGTATGGCTCTGGTCTTACTCCACAACATGCATGGACACATTTTCAAAAACATAAAATTACTAAAAAGGAGAAGGGTATTAGCTTTGAAGCAATTATTTACAAATAATAATTACATGTTTACTTATTTGAATTGATTTTTGTTCTTGTACATTATTCAGTGTCTTCATTTGAACTAGACTGGTCTTGGGGAAAACTGTTCTTTGGAGCAGCAGCAGCTCAGGAGGTAAAGTGCGGTAATTGGAGAGTTGCAAGATCAGTCCCAGCTCCCTACAGGGAAATCTGCTGTTCTGTCCTTGCCTGCTGGTGGTGGTCGGAGGGACCGGTGGTAGGGCTGCACAATACTTTGCTAATGTACCATTATCACGATAGCTGCATGCGCAAAATGCTCCGTCGCAAATAACAGAAAAAACTACAATGAATGGTCAGCTCTAATGTTTGCTACACATAATGCATTTTGCCACTCAAATGGAAGCTTGAAGGTTTTGACAAATCAAATAGAGCCCTTTACTCATTTGGCCAATCGGGTGGGTTCTTAGATGCCTGCCCTCTAGGTGGAAGGCACTTAAAGTGGATGGCTAGCAAACTCCTGAGTTAGCTTTGTTCTGCTGATTCTGCTTATACCAGAATCCACTGATTGCCTTGTCTTGTTCATTCCCTTTCCTCACATCTTTTGATCACAAATGTTCCCATTTTTTATAATATTTTAACCCATTAAAAAAGTTATGTTTATTTTTTCCCCTTTTTTTGTTCTTGAGTTAAGTATCAGTTTTTTATTGCAAGTCCTATCGTAATCATACGATTAATAACAGTTATCGCTCATTGCAGGCTTTTCTTCAATCGTGCAGTCCTGACCGGCAAGGGCGCCACCAAGGGGTGGCCTTGGGGGGGGGGGGTGCTCGAATTTTAGCGCCACACCTGACCTATGTAGGGGAAAAGCTGGGTTTTTACTATACTTTAGGTTGTGTTGTTGGGATTTTTAAAATGTAATTTTTACCAAAAAAATCTTACTAACCTCACCTCAGTGAGTAATCTTGTAGAACCCCTTGAAGGTCCTAAACCCTTCTTTGGTAACCACAGCTCTAGAAGGCACTATGTAAGTACAAGCCATTACAAATTCATTCATCTCTATTTCTGCAAACTGAGGTTTCTCTAAGAGCTATTGACTGCAGGTAAGCAATTAACTATTTATAAACTTCTTACAGAAATAAAAATCTAAATAAATGAACACGCCTCTCAATAACAGTAGTGTGTGCCTGGTCATTTTGACAAAATTAAAATGTATTCAAATACATCTCCTGCAACTGTGTTTTCAGTAGTTTAATGACTGGGATGAAGTTTTTTTTTAACTGGCTTTTCTATATATATTAAAAAAACATTAGTCATTTATTTGTTCAGGTTCCAGCACAGTTTAAGAGATTAAATAAAACAGGGTTTTCAGTAAGTGCTGTATGTAATAGCAAGTTGATAAAATTCACACTAAAATAAAACAAATAGAATGTATGCAGCAGCAAGACATGACATATATCCCAACAAAGGCGTTTAAGGTTCCAGTAAACCCTCCTGGCGTCCTGTCTTTAGTGTCTACAGCGGTAATAATCCCGGGAAGCTCCACCTACTCCACCACCACCTTCGCTGTTAATTTCAGCCTGATCTGCTCACACAGACGCGGCGCTTTAGATCCGTGCTGCTGCTGCTGCTTATCGGTGAGATCCGGAACAGACAGCCTGAAAATACCGTTGTATGTAATTTGTTTTTGTTATGAGCCGCGTGCCGTCGGCATAATGAGGCAGCGGAAAACACGCAGCTGAACGTGCGTACTGTGGATCCAGCTCGTGAAAGCACCTTGCATCCAGCTGCCATGGGAGGTCAGATCACCAGGAACACCTTCTACGGTAAGAACACCTGGCTGGTACCCCGGAGCAGGAGCCACAGCCGGGCTCGTTTCTGGAGGCTGGGATGAATGCGCGTTTGCGTGGAACCTTTATGGCGTTTGTTCTGCCTTGGATAAACGAGAAGTGAAAAAGGGGGGCGGGTTTTGCATCATTTAGGTAAAAATAGAAACAAAATTGGAGAAAAATAAGTATATCTAAGCATATAAATGCTCAATATCTTTGGAATATGTGATAATTCTCAACAATGTCAAGTTTGTTTTCCTCTTTCTTTTAAAACTAGTTAAAAGAAGTGAGAAAAGTTGTAGAACAACTCTGTCAAGTTGAAATTGAATCACCTGCAACATCTAAATGATCAGTTTTATTGTTTTTTCCTCAATAGAGATGTGTGCTTTGAAATAGTACATTTTTACAGCCGTGTTTTAGAGTAAATGTGCATTTTAAAGATTATTTTGTCACAAAACATAATTAGATCTTTATTTTTCATGCTTGTGATTTATTTATAAGCTCTTTGTAAATTATTCCTGTCAAACACTTTTTTAAATGCTGAACATTTAGAAAAATTAGGTTTTATATCAAGATTCAAGTAATCAAAAGTCAAAGATTAAAACGACAATGTGTGGTTTTTACCGTTAATCTCTGGAAAAAAATCCATCGAAATGTTGAAAATGAATTTAATGATGTCCAGTTGTTGGAAAATATAATATATGTTGTAACATATAAATATAAAAATCAGGTCTAAAATACATAGGAGCAGGTGTACGTCTCTGTGTTACTCATATTAGACGCCATGTTTCTTTCCACAGGAGCCCGTGAGGACAAAATGCATTTATTGATTTGTAACCAACAGTTACAAAACTCTCGCCATTCATGAACATTTGTTTTACACCTTTATCTCTTCACTCGTCGCCAGTGATGAAAATGAGTCTGATGTGCTTTTTGCTGGAGGTTTTACTCCCAAGAATTTTTGACCCTAATAGCCATCCGTTGCTCGAACACAAAAATATTGCTTGCTTTCAATGATTTAGGTATATACTGCCCCCTTTCACCAGGGACAATTTAAGTTAACTTTAGAGCAATTGGTTTATAAATGTATGAGTAATTTGCATCATTCCCTGGGATCTGTTATTATTTGTGTCACTTTTCTGTTTGAATTTGGATGAACTGTTTGAATAAAAGTAGAAATGCTGTTTGAATTCATTTTGGCCTATTTTATATACTGTAGTGATTTAATTTGAGCCTTTAATTTCTTTACTTAAACACAGCATGATTAGTGACTGGATGACGTGGTGTCACCTGATAAATGATTAACATGAGCAGCAGCCTACAAAAAATGGTCATTTAGATCTGTATCTTTTTTCCCATTGTCCATGGTAGTGGCCACTGGTGTGAAATAACATTACAGGTGCAGACAGAGAGGCTGCTAGAAAATGCTTGGCCCTGTGACAAGAGCTCAGTCACAGCCCTGAATATGTAAACATCTTTAATCCCTGTCAGGTTACAGGGCTCCTGCTCAAGGACGCTTCATTTTAGTCCGCATCATGTGGCGAACATACATGACGTATTACATAAGGTGTATGCCAGCTTCTTTGTAATACATCTGAGCTACAAGAGCTTGGCTTCCTGTATTAACTTTATCTTTAAGTCCTCAAATATATAAAATTAGAACCATTTAGATCCATTTTAGGGGTTCATTAGTTTGTTTAGTACCTTTTACAGTATGTTTGGGCTACTGGATGTTGCATCGAACTTTGGTTCACGGCCAAAACTAACTTTATCTTAGATCACATAAACAACCCTCTAAGCTGGAATCATGGCACATTTTCATGTGTTTTCATGTAAGTTACTCTCCATTCTGCCTAAGAAGACATTGAGCATTTAGTGTATGTGTTATATATATATATATATATATATATATATATATATATATATATATATATATATATATATATATATATATATATATATATAATTTATTAGTATTTTTATTTGTATTGATGTATTTATTTATTTAATTATTTATTTTTCAGTTTTCTGCTAAGGAACCAATTTTTTCTGTAGTATTTTATTTTTTTATTTTATTTTTTTTATTTTTTTTTTTTTGTTGAGCAGAATCCACCCCCGCAAACATTTAGGCACCGTAGCGAAACCAGAAAGTTGCTCTAATTGGTTACAATCTAGGTCCAATTATAAAATTTCTTGTATCTTTGAAGTAAAAACTTCAACGTTCCTTTGGCCATAAGTGGTAATTTTACAAAAGCAAATTATATAATAAATAAAAAGTCCTTTTGCATCCACATGCCTTTTCAGGGACAAGTGGGGTAATCCCAGAGGCACGTGGAAACACACACGTCTTTGAGTGTTTGTCTTATGAGCCTTGATGCTAACGTCACACCACGTTAGGGCCTCCTAAACTTCTAGAACGTTGGAGGCCAGGTGACAAAAACCAGCACCGTCCTCTGTCCCCGCTGTCCTCTTCAATTAATGGCAGCAAAGGCTGCAAGATTGTGCACAGCTGTGGACTAACTCTCTTTTATCCAACCAAGGCTTTTGTGAAATTGCATGACTTTCCAAACACATGTGAGCGATTTTAAGTCTTGCCAGCTGTCAATTACAGAAAATTGGAAAGTGGAATTTCAGGATAAAAGTGTTTATTTGATAATTGGTTGAAAGAATGCAGTTTTAAAGTAAATAAAATATCAAGAATAACATCAGAAATAGAGCTATCTTGTTAGATGGTAAAGCGTAAAACTGTATTTTCTGTCTGCAGGGGTCTTGTGTTTTCGAGTCTCACAGGAAATACTCTATTCTGTTTCACGCTTTATCGAAGGAGCACAATGGGGTTCTATTGTATTTTCCTGAAGACACCGCGTCTGTCCTGACATCGTGGACACAATATGGTTGAGGATTTGTTATGACTTCATTTAAGACCACATAACTCAGCATTGTTCTGCCATAATAAGAGTATGCAGAGAGCTTAACAAATAGACTGTTCTCAACACAGAAACTTGGCAGAACTTCTCTAATTGTGACTCAAAGACAGAGACTTTGCAGAAGTTTGTAGTTAAAATGCTCCACAGATACTCTTGTTTAGTTTCAGGCACTCGTCTAATGTCAAAGCTTTTGTCTCCGTGCTGCAATGTCACAACAAACTTCACACGTCACACAGTTTCCAGTTCTGACATCCTTAATTAATTTCCGTTCTTTCTTGACTCTTCTGAGTCAACCGTGGGGATGTAAGAATAGCTACAGTCGGTTATATTTCTCTGATAAACAGCTCCTCCACAGTCTCTCAAGTTTAGGTGTGAAAATACAAACTGTTCCCAACGACTGCAGAAGTGATAATTAGGCTTGATTTATTCACTTCCAAATGTATGAGATCGAACAGATTTACTGATGCTTTGAACGTAATTAAGTGATTGAAGCAGCGAAACAGTCTCGAATGAAACGATGAAAAGACCAGATGAGATACATATTGTTGTTTATTAGTTTTCATGTCTGCTTTTTTGTTAACGAGAGCCCAAAGTCTGTGAGAAAAACCCTCCTCCACTAAACCACAGTGGCCTTGGTGTTTCACTTTTAAGAGGAAACAAGAAAAGGGAGAGTTGATCCAAAAATAAGGGAGTCTCTGAGAAATGAGCCTTAAGATGCCTTTGAAAACTTGTTATCTCTGTAAACCTTCTAGGATGCAGACGCTTGGCTCTGTTATGCGATGATGCAAGCTGGAACTCCTATTTTCCTATTTTCTCATGGGAAAATAAAATCACAAAGTGACTCACTGTGTACCTGTTTGACTGCACAGCTTCCTCTGACAAACAACTCAAAAGAAGAACATTTAGATATGCCAGCAGGAACCTATTTTAGTTTTATCTTTCTGAGTCGCAAATGCGTATCCCTGCTGCTCTCATGACTAATACTCAAAAAATAAACCTGAAAGAAAAACTGTTCAAAAAATAGCTGCACATCAGTGTTATTGAGTAGCTTTGGATTGTATGAGTCAGCTGATGTAGAGGTGCACTAAAACAATAGGAATTCACTCTATTTGTGTAGTGCTATATTTATAGCATATCTTCTGGTCAGAGGTTTTATTTTTTACTTTCAGGAAGACAATTTTCAAGATCCGAAATATGTAATATAAAATAAGAAATTTGCATACAATAGATTATTATATATAATAGACCTAAATCAATGTCAGCCATAAAAGGGATATTTCACTCCTAAGTGAATTTTTTTCTGTTACCATATTCCCCAGAGTTAGATAAGTGGGAAACAGCATTCTCCTAGAGTGTTTCTCAAGGCCAGGCGCCTTGTTTACGAGGACACTGTCCTTCGTTGGTTAATGAAAACATGGAACAGACTTACCTCACGTGACTGCGGCTCCCGCGGCGGTCACGTCACGTGACACGTGAGGTAAAGTTATATTTTATATGTATAAGTTTCAATATAGAACAAGCCTTTTACTTTTTAACTGTGTATATATGTGTTAAATTAAGTATGTAAGCAAGTTACTGCCTGCTAGCCACTGAACCAACTACTAAGCAACTAACCAACCATAGATAACTGCTTTGGATCAAAAATGTTTAGATATCAACTCGATAGCTACAATTAGTTGACTTACTGGAAATTTGTTCCCAAAGTAGCTGCTGGCTCCTGATCCACCATCCTTCTGAAAATGTCTCACTGCATTCTGGGAAATTTTTGAACAAGGCCAGGCTACAAGACATCTCCCATGAATCCTTGGTTAGCTGGCGGGGCAAGGCAGCTTTATTTATATAGCATATTTCAAGCACAGGGGCAGTTGAATGTGCTTTACAATTAGCATTAAATGGCACAACAGCAAACACGAGAATACAAACAAAAAATATACACAGATAAAATTATAATTAAGAGCTAAAAGGAAAAGACAGAATTAAGGTTGAGCTATTACATCACAGATTACAGTGGAGGTGATGCAGCATAAGAAACGATTCATACAAAGGCTGATGAGGACATTAGGGTTTTAAGTTTTGTTTTAAACAACATTAGGGTTGGGGCAGATCTGAGGTCCTGGGGGAGCTGATTCCATATGTGAGCAGCATAGTAGCTAAAAGCATCTTCACCTTGTTTGGTTCTGACCCGTGGTTCTACCAGCTGATTGTTTTCTAATGATCTCTACGCCCTATTGGGTGTACATATAGGGATGAGATCTGACATGTTATTTGGCCCCATGCCATTGAGTGATTTATAAACTAGTAGGAGCACTTTGAAATTTATTCTGTAGTTTACTGGTAACCAGTGTAGAGTTCTAAGAACAGGAGTGATGTGTTCCGTTCTCATAGTTCTTGTTAAGACTCTAGCAGCAGCATTCTGAACAAGCTTCACAGCTTTTTTGGAAATACCAGTTAGGAGACCATTGCAGCAGTCCAGCCGACTAGAAATAAAAGCATGAATGAGTTTCTCTAAGTCTGGTCTGGACATGGGACCTCTGACTCTTGATAATTGATGAAGGTGATAAAACGCTGATTTAGTTAAAGCCTTAATATGTCCAGAGAAGCTCAGGTTTGAGTCCGTAATAACACCAAGATTTCTAACCTCGGTCTTTGTCTTTATTCCCCTGGAGTCCAGCTGAGCAATAACATCCATTCTATGCCAAAGACAATAACTTCAGTCTTGTCTTTGTTTAGCTGAAGGAAGTTTGACTGCATCCAGTTGTTTACTTGCTCTAGGCTCTGACAGAGTGAGTCCAGTGGACGATGGTCACTAGGTGATCGGGCTAGGTAGATCTGGGTGTCATCAGCATAGCTGTGATAGGCAATGTTGTTATTAAATGTGACCTGACCCAGGGGGAGCATATAGACATTAAAGAATAGTGATCCTAGAATTGAGTAGTGATCCTAGAATTGAGCCTTGGGGGACCCCACATGTCATGTAATCCGCTTTGATTTGTGATCCCCAATAGAGACAACAAATGGAGAACAGACGCTTCTGCAGAACATGATCATTGGAACACACCTTGGCAATTCCTGATGACATATCTCCAAGGCAACCGGGGCAGGACCAAGACATATTTCCTTGTCATTCAGAAACACCCCTATTCTGGCAGCATTATGTTTACTTTAGCTTAGCATAAACAATGTAAGTGAATGTCTGTGGCTTTTGATTACCATTTCCTCTATATATTGATTTATTGCGTGAACTCACAAGCACATTTTCAAAAATGTTGTGCAATCAATCCAGAGCCAGTGGGAATGGCAGTCCGTTCGGAATCTGTATGAAAACCGTACTTGGTGTGAACGAGGGATAATTGCAATTTTCAGTGTGTTTACATGCACATAAGTCGCTCTAGGTTGATCTGAGGTTGGAAACTGGCAGCTTTTATCTTAGTTTACAGTTGTCAGTTAGAAAACCAAACTCTCAAATGTAGTTGGTTCCACTCTGGTGTGGCAGGTGGTGACATGCGTCCTTTCATGTCAACATTCTTTTGGTTAGCTTATGTGAATACAAATAGAAAAACAAATGCTGGCGGGAATGAAGCAGACGCAATAAAACAGAATGGTATTATTAATGGACAACAACAACCCTGCAGCACATATTATTTGGTACATACTGTACTGTTTGATGGTGTTGCACATGTAACATTGTGATGGTGATATTATCAGAAGACTGCTTCGGTGGTCTCGTCACTTTCGGCAGTTACCGGTAAGCTGGACTGAACTGTTTACATGCAGATGAAGTCGGGTTCCCACCGCATTACCTGGGAGCCTCAGCTCGATTAGAACCAGTTCCCCTTCCAATCTAACAAGTTTACATGCATAAAAAAAGAAAACGTCCATCTATTTAGGGCAATAGTTCAGTTTTTTGATGCACGTGTAAAAGCACTAACTGATATCAAATCTTTAATCCATCCTTTCTGGTTCTATTGCTGCATTGTGCAAAGTTTCACAAAATAAAACAAGTAAATGAAACACACTCACACACACGTCTGTTTAGCAAATAGTGGAAAATTCAGTAATTCAACGAGTAAACTTCTCACAGCTGTGTTTTTAACTTGACTCTAAAACCAAGGGAGCTATTAAGTCCTTGTGATGCAATTTTTTTCCCATTCAAGAGCATTTAACATGTAATTCGCCTTGCACTTTCCTCACGTTTACAAGTGGTCTGGCTTGTCTTCTCTATGAACTACAAACAGAACCTGATCGTTAAACTATTTTGTGTCTTTACCTAACAAGTTGCTGCAGGAGCAGGGATTGTATCGGAGTGAAAATGACAGCAGGTCACAATCTCAAGCTGTCATTTTTCATTAAAGATAAGTTACCTGTCATGCAAGCTGTCTAATCAAATCTGAACAATGTAGAGAAGCATTAAAACACTATCATTTTCTCTATAGATTCCCTAAACGGGCCATTTCCTTCAACATCCCATCGATGCCATCACAAGCCGAAGCGCTGCCTGCCCATCCAGGTGTGTGGGAATTTGTCCTCCTTTCCTCTGCTCTTCCATCCCAGCACCAAGGGTTCACAGATCATCATGGACATGTCCCAGAGAACCGTCAAGAGACAGGCCAGCTTCTGTAATGCCATCACCTTCAGCAATAGACCCATTGCTGTTTACGAGCAAGTCCGACTAAAGGTAAACACACTGTTTCTGCATCCGAGAAACTAGTTTATCTCAAATCTGCACCATTTTTTTTCTTTTAAAGACAAGATATTCCAGTATCAGCTTTATGAAGTTACATGCTTTGTAAATTAATGAGTGCAGTCTAGGAATGAGATGGTAACTCTGAGGTTTGTACCTCCCACTCAGTCAGTAGGTTTTCATTTTTCCTCTCTCTGATCCCATCTCTTCATCTTTGCCCTTCTGTTTGGATTTCTTTCTTTTCTCTCTCTGCGCTCTTGTGTGGGCCAAAGCAGCGGCAGCTCAGAACAAGTTTCCACTTCACCTATCAGGCCATCTACGTCTCAAAAGTGAGAGAGCAGGGCGAGCGCTGCCATATGAGGGGTTCTGTTATCTTGCGCAGAGAAAAAGCTGACAGGGTCAAAAGATAAAAGTGTTTGCAGGTGATAAAAATACCAAAGTAACTGGTGTTGGCGAGTTAGAGACAGATCTGTTGTTTTTAGTCAGATTTGTGCTTTGGCACTCGTGATGAGAAATCACTTTCTTTTGGTCCAAATATCTCAGAAACAATGAAGACTTTTTTACACCCAGCTGCAATCAGTTTTGTTTCTATGAAAAATCATTATTTGCATTGCTCTTGTGATATAACTCACATCTTTTGATACACCGAGGCTGTTTACAGCATTGTGGAGTACTTTACAACAGACATTATGACACGGAACGGCTTGAGGGCACCAACCCAGCCACAGTTTTGATCACTTTAAAGTACTATTGATCTTAAAGTGTTCTAATAAATGGTGTACTTATCACCCCACAACAGCCGACCACGGCTGCAGGTTCTGGATACAAGGGGGGACAAGCGACTCAGGTGGTCCAGAGAACAGGCAGGGGAACCACTGATGACTAAAATAGATAATTTATTGGGAGGAGCAAGGACAATGCTAAAAGTTCCAGTCTTCAAAGGGTGAAGGAGTAAAATCATTAAAGCAGTCCTAAAAACAGCCTAAAACATCCTGTGCATCACCAGGGGCGGGACGGTGTCCAGTACAAGGAGCCACCTCTTGGCTCCAACTGACCGTGTTGACCCACGTAGCTGGGATGCAGTCTGCTCCACCTTGTTCTTTGGCTGTCAGGCACAGTTGACCTCCTGCAGCAACCCGTCTGTGCTGCTACCATGGCTCCAGCGGTGTCCGCTGGCTGCTGCACGCACTGCTGGTCTCTCTGTAGCCCCCTGGCACAGCTCCGCTCCTTAGACACATCATGCCCTCATCGGCCCAAGGCCCTAACAAGACACAGAGGCACCAGCACCAAAATTGCGCCACTCACATGGGTGAGAAGAGGGCAACCCACAGTCCTCCACACTTGGCCGCATGTCCACATCCTGGGACGGTGCTCCAGGTGCCAATCTGCATTCCGGGTGGTCGGGCGTTCATTTCCATGCCAGAGACATCCAGGGTGCGTCTCTTGCTCTCAATCAGGCCTCATGCATGTCTCTCTGGTGTCTGCTGCTCTCCTGGACTCTTTCCTCAGTTCCTTTTACACCTCGTTTTATGAGTCCATTGCACCTGTGGGCATTCCACACCTGTTCCCATTTGTTCAAATTAGTGTCTCTGGGAGGTACCACAAAGGGAAAGACCATTCAAAACACAAAAGCATGTCAACAATAATGAAACACAAATCATGCAACTTAAACTCAATCCAAAACTTTTCCACTTTGTGACAAACTTACCCATTTTTTGTAAATTAAAGTCTCACAAAACACGACGGCAAGTCTGATCACATATAAACAATATAAGCTTCCTGTTTTCACGTCCCGTGTGATGTTGTGACTATCGTGCGACTTTCCAAGAAGCGTTCAGCGGCTCTGGTGTGCCCCAGGCTTTATTTCACTGGAACTAAATGGGAATGGGACTAAATGCAAATGGACATCTTGAGACAGTTTACACATTTATAGAATGTATCAATGTCCAACAATCTATTTTCATCTGCTTATCTGGGGTCAGGTCGTGGGGTCAGCAGCTCAAGCAGGGAGGCCCAGACTTCCCTCTCCCCAGCCACTTGGGATGGCTCGTCTGGCGGAATCCTAAGGTGTTCCCTGGCCAGCTGAGATACATAGTACCTCCAGCGTGTCCTGGGCCTCCCTTTAGGCCTCCTCCCGGTTGGACGTGCCAGCAAAACCTCACCAGGGAGGCATCCTGACCAGATGCCCAAGTCACCTCAACTGGCTCCTTTCAATGTTGAGGAACAGTGCTTTATCAATGTTACAAATGTATTTGTAGTAAGTTTGATGGGTCGATGTTAAAACGTTTAGCAGCTTGCTCCCCAGAGTGTTCTGCAGCATAATCAGCACGTTCTCTTTGTACTTGATATCAAATTTTCGCCTCCTCTTCGTCTCCGCACCTGCCATGGTTAAAGTTACCCCCGTGGTCTATCACTGGCAAATCAAAAGTGAGACAGATGACACAACCGCCCCCCTGTGGTACTTGCCTCTTACCACATTCCACCCGGACACAATAAAAAAAACGGCCATTATTCCCATCCGCCGACTCCGACCGCGGCCAAAATGTGATATCCGGCCGTTAATTGAATACAGGCCAATATTAGAGGATTTACAGTACTTTACTTCAGGATAGGCAGTGCTGGTCCTGGAGTGCCGCTATCCAGCATATTTTAGTTTTTACCTGTTCCAACACACCTTATTTACATCAGAAGGTTATTGACAGGCTTCTGTAGAGCTTGATAACTTGGTGAACAGGTGAATCAACCAATCAATTAGGTGTGTTGGAGCTAAAACATGCTGGATCGTGGTACCCCAGGACCAGGACTGCCTAACCCTCCTCAACATTTTTGCACAATATCAGTGACTATCAGTCCCTTGCATCTGCCTCCATCTATGGCTGCAGATCCTTTTTAAGACTATAAGATGTTAAATATTCATTAGAAAACATGATGGTTTGGGGGGTTAAGTGATACATTGGGAGATTTGTGCAGAGTGGAAGAAACCATTAGCCTGGAAATCTGAACAAACCATAGCAGAATAAAAACATTTTTCTCTGCAGGCTAGTCTAGTCACGCTCCACTGTAGCCTGAGCAGGTTTACCATTTTCTCAGCTAAAAGTAAGCTGGGCAAATCACAGCACTTTACGTTTGTGGAGAGACACTGGGCAGGCTTAGCACCATCACGTCATAGCTTCTTTTTTACGCAGAATTGCAGAATTGCAAAACAACAATCATGGTGCTCATTTGAAATGACATTTGAATCGACTTTGGATGATTTAGTCTTGGGCTTTTCTTTGAGACATCAGCAGATAGAGGTACTTAAGTTTGTTTTGACTCATTTTCATTGTAGTGACAATGTCACATTATTTGTTGCTCTGTCCAATTATTTTCAGAGACTGAAAAACAAGTATAGATTGTGCCTCTATGTCTGAGCTCTGCTTTTGGGTCGTGGCTGGACTATATTCACATGCAATGGATGGCTTGCCAGGCTAACAAACCATAAGATTCTGCAAAAACATGCATGTGGACAGGGTCCAGTTTCATCTTGCAGCAGGAAAATAACACAAACACATGCAAAATGTGCCAGCAGTGTTTAAAGAGCTAGCATGCAGCAGGAATTGAGATCCTAATGAAGTAGCTGGTATCTGGGTTGAAGCCTGCTGTGGGAGAAACTTGACCAGGTGGTACGGAGGACAACCCCAGCAGTCCGTCTTGTGGGACATGCTCCAGGAAACGTAGGGTGAAATCTAATAAACTCACCTTGAAAACTGACAGAATGCTCAAGGTCTGCCATGCTGGAGTTGGTGTAAAAGGAAGTTCCAGGTTTTAATGAAAGCAAAACTCACCATTTGATTTTTAATGTCAACAATGTCTTCATGTCTTGTTCAGTTGTTTGCACTATCTTCTGTTTGATGGAGAACAAGAAAGTCTTTAGTAGTGGCGTACGTCCAGGATGGGTTTTATAACAATAAGTTGGAATTTCATTGTGCAAAAAATGTACCAAATTTATAGAGAAATTATAATTAAAATCTGTAGGATGATAATTAATGCAAAGGGCCTTTGAAAACCCAAATAACTAAGAGTTAGCATTTGTTGTGTTGTTAATAAAGGCTGCATGGTGGCGCAGTTGTTAGCACTGTTGCCTCGCAGCAAGAATGTTGCAGGTTCGAAACTGGGCTGTGGCCTTTCTGCGTGGAGTTGCATGTTCTCCCCATGCATGCGTGGGTTTCCTCCGGTTACTCCAGTTTCCCCTACAGATCACAACGTGCCCTACAAGTTAAAAATTGTATGTCGCTTTGGATGAAAGCATCTGCTAAATAAATAAACATAAACATAAATTATAGTGGTGCAACGGATCAAAAAAGCCACGGTTCGGATTGGGTCGCTGTTTTCAGTCGCGAATCGGATCATTTTCCAGATCAGCAGAAAGAAAAGAAAAAACAAATAGCTTTGCTCTCTTTATGTAGTAGAACACTTAGTACAACATTTTCTGCTTAATATGCAACTTGCAATAAAAATAAGAATTACAGGGATGTCCGATTGCTGATTAAATGTTTAAACAGCTTGCCATTGTATACTTTCTCCCTGCATAGCCTGCTTTCACTCATTTCCTCACCTTTTTGATGCAAGTTTTATTCTTTCCTCCTCTTTTACGAGATCTGTCCCCAACAATATTTAGAGGTCCCACCACGTCGATGTGATAATTGTCCCGGGCATTTTACGCGTGCCCCCCCACCCCCATCCCCCCACGTGTGAGCGGCGCTGGGCCGTCAGACGAGGCACACGCGCATTTGTATTCCTTTGCCATTTTTTTCATCATTATATTTTACAAGGAAGCCAAAATGCTCCCATACATGCGACCTAAACGATGTGGGTGGTTTTTCAAGCTTCTCTTCTCCTCCGCCATGACCACTGCTGTAATTTTCTCATTTGGATTGAACAGGTGGCGCCTCGACCCTCCACGTGAGCGATCCGCGGACCATGTGCGTGTCGAGTCGTCAGTGATCATCTGTTGCATCCCTAATAAATTGTCTTCTAACATACATTTGACAAAACGTGAACACAGTTTGATTCATCAGATTAGTAATAATGCTCAGTGTTTACTTTGAGTTCCTTCAAAAATCCAATAGGATTTTTTAACGTAAGAAGTACAAACCAAAGCTTTGGTACTCATTGCACTCGTAAATCTTTAAACTTTGTGTCTTGCTCTAAGAAAAAGATGGCTCATTTATGTGGATGTGTGTAATTATAATTGATGAGGGTGGGAAAATAAAACAAGAATAAATCTTGATTTAAAGTAAATTAATTAATCAGCAGCACAGGTGGGGCCTTCATGGAAATAAATCCGGTCCCAAATGCTAGTTATTAATTGTAATTCATGGAACAAATATTATATTTAAAGATTTATCTTAATTTGAGTTTCTTTATTAACTTAGAATACGTCCTCTCTAGATAACTAAGAAGCAGTGCTGCTGGAGTGGTGCTCTACGTCTTGGTTTCACATCCAAAGACCCATCGAGGATCAATCCGGACACTTTGCCCAAGTACGCCTGCCCCGACCTGGTCTCCCAGAGTGGCTTCTGGGCAAAAGCCCTGCCAGAGGAACTCTCCAATGAAGGGAATGTCATCTCCTTTTGGGTGGATAAGAAGGGCAGAGTTTTTTACCGCATCAACAACTCCAGTACCATGCTGTTCTTCAGCGGCATACATGTGGGGGAGCCTCTCTGGGCTCTCATAGACGTCTACGGTCTCACCAGGGGGGTCCAGCTGCTAGGTGAGTCATATTTTGACACTCGGGTTCTTTCTGGGAAGTGTTGAATTTTAACTATGTTCCAGTATTTGGGTTTAATTTTTTTATTTTCTTGTCTTGCTATAATCAGGAGAATAATAGCTTTCTGATCCTGCTAAACATTAGTGAGATTTTAACTTAAAACGCCTAAAAGTACAACCAGGCAATGCAGACTGCATGAACCCCCTTTACCTCAGAAAACTGCTCTAAATTGTGTTTTTCTTTAGTTTTTTTTTTAAACACAAGTGATTAAAAGGTGATGTTACACTGAACTGTGCAGGTTTTCCCACAACAACAAAATGACTCAATGGAAAAAGATGGTGGGAGATAAGGAGGCCTGTTTAGTTACCACGGTTGTGGGTATCAAAGAATTCCCCCAGAGGGAGGAATTTCAGAATGTTTAAAATCTACTTCAACAAGTGCTGTTTAAAGGGTCATTACATCAAAGAAATCAAGGGCGAGCAGGCCCTTCCTTATTATTAGCAGCCGTTTTACACTAAACTTAACCACCTGAAGTATGTCTTAGATTGAGGTGACTTGTAAACATTTCCCATTTCCCCAGAATAACACAAACGTACTAAAACAAAACAATAAAAGGAATTCCTGAAGAAGTGTCATTGGTTTGTTATAATCCTTTCCAAGAATTACAGATCCTCTCTCTAAAGAATAGAATCTGTCAGCACCTTTAATAAAAATAGAAGAGGCTCCCACTCGGTGTGATAGTGCCATTTAACCTCATTTCTGGTGGTGTGGTTGACAGTGAGGGAGCGCGCTATCTCACGATGAGCTCTTTAGTATCCAGCGATAGAGTGCGACTATCTGGGGTTCGCTGGTCCCGTGGTGCCGCCCAACACACAGCTCTTGTCGGAGAACAAGAGCTGTGTGTGGATCCTCCTAAGGGGAGAGGCAAGAAAAGGGATGATGTCAGGTTAAGACATGTGTGCCGTGTGTTTCCCAAGACAGTCAGGCCATTGGAATGTCTCACTTCTTGAAAATAATAGTCATGTGACACAATTATCTTTAACTCCCATTTGAAATAACGTCTTTCTAGTCATGTTCTGAGTGTATTTCATGCAAACTAAAACACTTTAAAGTGAAAAGCGTCGGGCTTCAGTCAATCAGAGGATCACTTGGTTATCAGCTTAGCTCTACTGCCCGAGACCGGTGCTTCTCGTCTCTTTTGTCTCTCAAAGACCCGGTGTTGTCTCACAAGTTGGCCTCTGTTCAGCAAACGCTTGTCCTCTGGAATATGGCTGGACACATCAAAGTCTGGCACGTAGCTTTTCTCTCAACAGAAGGGTGCTTTGTGATTCTTAATGACGCTTACACTATGAACGCCACAGTGAGCTAAGCCAAATTTCACCTGTTGTGGGATTTTATCAAAGATCTCTTGATTAGGCCCGAGCAGCGAAAGCGCTGCGAAGGCCTCTTGTTTTTGCTCTGTTTATTCTTTTTTATTTATTATTCCGGTGCCACTTTGAACGGCTTTTTGGGGACCTTAACATACCCCAAAACTCACAATATTTTGCACACTTGTCAGGCCTGGTGAAAATTTTGATATTTTAAAGGTCCCAAAAAAATCGCAAAGAAAATGGCTGAACAGCGCCCCCTAGAAAGTGAAAAAAAAACCTCTCCATAAAGCTTAGTTTATCGTACAGTTATGAAATTTGGTACACTTGTAGTACTCAACAGTCCGCACAGAAAAGTCTCTTGCAAGCATGGTCAATATCAAACAGGAAGTCGGCCATTTTGGGTTGAAATGGCGATTTTTAGCCGTTTTTGCCGTTTTTAGGGTCCGTTTCTGATTGGATTGCTCGATCATTTTTCGCAGGATCATCTCAAAAGTGGTGGAAAATTGCTCAGAAGGGATGGGCGAACAAAATGAGACAATAAAATTGACTTTTCGTAAATACTGAATGGGCGGGGCCAGGCCTCGAAGTTTGACTACTCGCCAAAATTTTTTAAATAGCTATAACTTCATAAATGAATGGAATGGAGTTACCAAACTTTCTGTGGTCATTTGTCATCCACCCACAAAGTAAATTGAATGGTCGGATGATGACATCACACAAGCCCCGCCCCCTCAGGACCAAAAAGGTCAAGTTTTACTGTGAAAGGTCCCAAATTGCCCCATTTCACTTAATCACCACAAATTTGTAGCTGGTAACTCAAGACAAGTGGGGGTTGCTTGGCGTCACTTTATGGGAATTTTCGGCAGAGGGCGGGGCTGTGGCGGCGCGGCGAAGTCAGGCGTACCGCCGTGGCCTTACGTTTGCCTCCCATTTCATCATTTCTAAAGATATCCTCACGAAACTTCTTGTGAGTGATCCTAGTCTGGCCCCTCAAAAAATCTGATGTCAACATCCGGTGGGCGTGGCCTATTTTCTGAAATAGCGCCCCCTAGGACCATTAAAACTGTCAGCCCCAAGCCATGCTTTGACTGAGGATTACGAAATTTGGTACACTAATGTGGTGTCTCAGGACCTACAAAAAGTCTCTTGGAGTCAAGTGCAAAGTCGCACAGGAAGTCGGCCATTTTGGATCAAGTACGCAATTTAGTGGTTTTCGCACACGTTGTTTGGAGAGTGATGCTCCGTCGCCCTTTTCACCAATCTCCTTCAAACTTCTGCTATATAATCTTAAGTCATAGGGGAAAAAATTCAACTGTCGGATTTTTCAAAATTTGAAAGGTGTGGGCGTGGCTAAGCCTCAAACTTTGACCTGTCGCCACGCCACTCTTTTTTTCACAGCTCCCTACTGGACTCCTTTTACCCAATCACCAGAATTCTGTGGCAAACAGCAGTAGACAAGTTGAGGTTACTTGGTCTCCAGTACTGGCAGGTTTCGAAGAAAGGCGGGGCTTTGGGAGCATGACGAAAATCGCCATCACGCCATGGAAATACGTTTGCCTCTCATTTCTTCAGTTATCGTGATATCGCTACGAAACTTCTGGTGAGTGATCCTAGTCTGACCCCCAAGAGAAATAGACAGCTGAAGTTTGTGGGCGTGGCCTATTTTCTGAAATAGCGCCCCCTAGAGCCATTAAAACTGTCAGCCCCAAGCCATGCTTTGACTGAGGATTACGAAATTTGGTACACTAATGTGGTGTCTCAGGACCTACAAAAAAGTCTCTTGGAGCCAAGCACAAAGTCGCACAGGAAGTCAGCCATTTTGGTCCAAGTACGCGATTTAGTGGTTTTCGCACACGTTGTTTGGAGAGTGATGCTCCGTCGCCCTTTTCACCAATCGCCTTCAAACTTCTGATATATACTCTCAAGATGGAGGGGAAAAAATTCAACCGTCGGATTTTTCAAAAGTTGAAAGGTGTGGGCGTGGCTAAGCCTCAAACTTTGACCTTTCGCCACGCCACTCTTTTTTTCACAGCTCCCTACTGGACTCCTTTTACCCAATCACCAGGATTCTGTGGCAAACAGCAGTAGACAAGTGGAGGTTACTTGGTCTCCAGTACTGGCAGGTTTTGAAAAAAGGCGGGGCTTTGGGAGCATGGCGAAAATCGCCATCACGCCATGGAAATACGTTTGCCTCTCATTTCTTCAGTTATCGTGATATCGCTACAAGACTTCTGGTGAGTGATCCTAGTCTGACCCCCAAGAGAAATCGACAGCTGAAGTTTGTGGGCATGGCCTATTTTCTTAAATAGCGCCCCCTAGGACCATTTAAACTAATAGCCCCAAGCCATGCTTTCACTGAGGACTACGAAATTTGGTACACTAATGTGGTGTCTCAGGACCTACAAAAAAGTCTCTTGGACCCAAGCACAAAGTCGCACAGGAAGTCGGCCATTTTGGTCCAAGTACGCAAATTAGTGGTTTTTGCACACGTTGTTTGGAGAGTGATGCTCCGTCGCCCTTTTCACAAATCGCCTTCAAACTTCTGCTATGTACTCTTAAGACATAGGGGGAAAAATTCAACCGTCGGATTTTTCAAAAGTTGAAAGTTGTGGGCGTGGCTAAGCCTCAAACTTTGACCTTTCGCCACGCCACTCTTTTTTTCACATCTCCCTATTGGGCTCCTTTTACCCAATCACCAATAATCTCTGGCAAATAGCAGTAGACAAGTTGAGGTCACTTGCTTTCCAGTACAGGTAGGTTTAGAAAAAGGGCCGGGCTTTGGCAGCATGGCGAAAATCACCATCACGCCAAGGAAATACGTTTGCCTCTCATTTCTTCAGTTATTGTGATATCGCTACAAAACTTCTGGTGAGTGATCCTAGTCTGACCCCCAAGAGATATCCACAGCTGAAATTTGTGGGCGTGGCCTATTTTCTTAAATAGCGCCCCCTAGGACCATTTAAACTAATAGCCCCAAGCCATGCTTTGACTGAGGATTACGAAATTTGGTACACTAATGTGGGGTCTCACGACCTACAAAAAAGTCTCTTGGAGCCAAGCACAAAGTCGCACAGGAAGTCGGCCATTTTGGTGCAAGTACGTGATTTAGTGGTTTTCGCACACATTGTTTGGAGAGTGATGCTCCGTCGCCCTTTTCACCAATCACCTTCAAACTTCTGCAATATACGCTTAAGACGTAGGGAAAAAAATTCAACCGTCGGATTTTTCAAAAGTTGAAAGGCGTGGGCGTGGCTAAGCCTCAAACTTTGACCTTTCACCATTACTTTACTTGACTTAATAACTCCCATGTGCATGATCAGATCTTTTTCAAACTTTGTCTGTGTGATCATTGACCATATCTGTAAACAATGACAATGTGGACAGTTGACATCACCTAAGCCCCGCCCCCTGACTACAGGAAGTCTATAGTTTTATTGTGAAATGCCCGTATTTGTCCCTTCTAATTTAGTCAACATGACACCAAGGTCATGCACTGTCTTCATGATGTTGTAATGACCATTCAGATCTGATAGCTTTCCAGAAAGGGAGGGGCTTTGAAGCCATGGCGAATCCTCGCTTGCCGCCTTGACCTTACAATTCAATTTAATGGTGAGCTCAGAGCGGATGCTGAGTCTGGGTGAGGTGCGGACGAGGTGACCGTTAGCGGTTTCTGGTGTTGGGGTGGTCGACGTTTGTGTTCCGCGGACGTGCCCTGGTGCCCCAGGCTGCCGGCCAGGCCGGAGCGGCGCGGAGCTGCGAGGGCCGAACGATGCTGCTTGCAGCTTTAATTTTTCTTTCTTTTTTATTTGTATTTTTTGGGAGTTTTTTCTAAATTGGGGCAAATGGAGCATGGCTCTGCAAGGCTCAGTTAGATAACCTTGATTTGACATTTAAATAAATGTGCAAGACCATGAACATATGATTAAATTATTTACTGGCTCTAAATTCATGTGTTGTCGAGTAAGCAATAAAAATGTTTAAAGGGGCATTATGGAAGTTTGACAGCCAAAACATGTATAGAAATAATAAATTTCTTCTTCATACATTCTCCTGCAATGCCTTGGTCCTGTAGAATGAGCCCTGGCATTTTTACTGTGATTGCCTGTTTTTCTGTAAAATCACAGAAAAAGAGAGCTGCTCGGGTCGAGCAGGCTGCTTCATGCGCGTTCACGCTCAGGCATCGCCTGTAGCATTTGCTATCAGTAGCTTTAGCAGCAGAGAGTGAGGTAGTGCCAACTCAGCGACTGTCGCTGTTCCTAACGCCTAGTGATGAACCTACCTACATTTCTGAGGACCCTTAGCTACTTTCTTCTAGATATTTCCTGCAAATTAGCAACTAAATAGCCATTTTCGCTCTGAACCGTTCTTTGAACGTTGTTCCAGCTGTCATCAAGAATATAAAAGTTACAGATACAGAAGACGTCTCCAGCACTTTAGCACACCTATTAAGAAGTCGGACTCCCGTGCAGAAGACCCAGGTTCGATTCTGAATGTGAACATAATTTATTTAGAATTTATTTTTTACATTAATGGTATATTTTTTACAGTAAGATGCCCAAATTTTTATTTGACACTCGCCAAACGGCATTGAATTCACAGATAAAAAAGATGTGGGTTCAACTTTCATTTTGGAACAATTTTTCAAGCAAGGGAAGGAAAGCTCTGTGAAGCTGACAGACTGACCCATCTTAAACCTTTGTTAGCTGTGCTGAAGATAAAGGTACAGAACCAAATTATTTTATTAATTAGCTGCGCGTTCTCCTGTCCTCTGTCCTCCGGGCCACACACACACACACACACACACACACACACACACGGGACTGTCTCAGCTGTTATTTTCGTTAAGGAGTGTGCATGTACAGCATGCGCGCCTCGTGCACGAGCCTACTATTGAAGCTGCCGTTGCACTTTTGGCCTGAGGGGGCAATTGCGAGCATAAAAATTCAAAACTCCGTAAAGTCCCTTAAAGGAGCTTTGTCATAAAGGAGTGCTCCATATTTTGTCTCAGACTAAGAGTCTTCTGTCTCTTAATTCAGTTTTGATTTATGAGTGTGACAACAGATTAGCACAGATTTTTGGGACACACAGCTTAGCAAGTTTCTCACTTGGCTGCATCTGTTGGTTACTAATTACTAAAGGCGTTCATGGGAAGGTCACCAAAATTGCAAATAATTTGATACTTGAGTGTGCCTATAACTAATTGTGACAATATAATGTACGGTCACACCTTGTTTACAAGCACATCACATGTTTCAGTTACTTCTGAAAAAAATACCTATTATGTGTCATTTCAACTGAAAAAGAACTAATTTTCTTGCTATTTTTGATCTCCAACTGGTCTAGATTGAATATTATGTTTGACGACGTTTCAAGTGAAACAAGATTATGGTCTGCTGCTAAAAATATAAAAATAAAGCAAAAACAGTATGAAAGGATCAAAAATATGTATTTAATTGGTGTGATCTAGTTCGTTCTTTCCTATCTGATATTTATAGAAAAGAAATGTTTTATGAAAAAATGTTGACCTACATTTCATTAACATTTCAGGTTTGTCTCAGTATCACTCATCTTAGTCAAAATAACAAATCCAAATATTTCCAGATATGATCAGTAGATCTGATTGTATTTCATTCACATGTTCAGTCGTAAGCTAGTGGAAACGCTAATAACATTTAATTCCTACTAGTAACATTATAATAATGGCATATCTGTTTCATTATGTACAAGTTGGCAACATAATCGATGAGGGATCAAAGAGCAGCCCGAAGACCTCTTATGATGAATTATATAAATGGAAACCGTGTTCCCTCGCCTGGACGTGGGTCACCGGGGCCCCCCCTCTAGAGCCAGGTCTGGAGGTGGGGCATGTCGGCGAGCGCCCGGTGGCTTGGCTTTCACCCATGGAGCCCGGCCGGGCACAGCCCGAAGAGGAAACATGGGTCCCCCTTCCCATGGGCTCACCACTTGTGGGAGGGGCCAAAGGGGTCGGGGGCAGGGGACCTTGGCGGTCTGATCCTCGGCTACAGAAGCTGGCTCTTGGCACATGGAATGTCACCTCTCTGGTGGGGAAGGAGCCTGAGTTGGTGTGTGAGGTTGAGAGGTTCCAACTAGATACAGGTGCTGGCCAGTAAATTAGAATATCATCAAAAGGTTGAAAATATTTCAGTAATTCCATTCAAAACGTGAAACTTGTACATTATATTCATGCAATGCACACAGACCAATGTATTTCCAATGTTCATTACATTTAAATTTGATATTCATAAGTGACAACTAATGAAAACTCCAAATTTGGTATCTCAAAAAATTAGAATATTCTGAAAAGGCTGAATATAGAAGACACCTGCTGCCACTCTAATCAGCTGATTTACTCAAAACACCTGCAAAGGCCTTTAAAAGGTCCCTCAGTCTTGTTTTGAAGGCCCCACAATCATGGGGAAGACTTCTGACTTAACAGCTGTCCAAAAGACAATCATTGACACCTTGCACAAGGAGGGCAAGACACAAAAGGTGATTGCTAAAGAAGCTGGCTGTTCGCAGAGCTCTGTGTCCAAGCACATTAACAGACAGGCGAAGGGACGGAAAAAATGTGGTAGAAAAAAGTGTACAAGCTCCAGGGATAACCGCACCCTGCAGAGAATTGTGACGACAAACCCATTCAAAAATGTGGGGGAGATCCACAAAGAGTGGACTGCAGCTGGAGTCAGCGCTTCAAGAACCACCACGAGGAGACTCATGAAAGACATGGGATTCAGGTGTCGCATTCCGTGTGTCAAGCCACTCTTGAACAAGAAACAGCGCAAGAAGCGTCTCGCCTGGGCCAAGGACAAAAAGGACTGGACTGATGCTGAGTGGTCCAAAGTTATGTTTTCTGATGAAAGCAAGTTCTGCATTTCCTTTGGAAATCAAGGACCCAGAGTCTGGAGGAAGAGCGGAGAAGCACAGAATCCACGTTGCATGAAGTCCAGTGTAAAGTTTCCACCGTCAGTGATGGTGTGGGGTGCCATGTCATCTGCCGGTGTTGGCCCACTCTGTTTCCTGAGGTCCAGGGTCAATGCAGCCGTCTACCAGGAAGTTTTAGAGCACTTCATGCTTCCTGCTGCTGACCAACTTTATGGGGATGCAGACTTCACCTTTCAACAGGACTTGGCACCTGCACACAGTGCCAAAACCACCAGCACCTGGTTCAAGGACCATGGTATCCCTGTCCTTGATTGGCCAGCAAACTCACCTGACCTTAACCCCATAGAAAATCTATGGGGTATTGTGAAGCGGAGGATGCAATACGCTAGACCCAACAATGCAGAGGAGCTGAAGACGACTATCAGAGCAACCTGGGCTCTCATAACACCTGAGCAGTGCCACAGACTGATCGAGTCCATGCCACGCCGCATTACTGCAGTTATTGAGGCAAAAGGAGCCCCGACTAAGTATTGAGTGCTATACATGCACATTCTTTTCATGTTCATTCTTTTCAGTTGGCCAACATTAGAGAAACAAACATTTTTTCATTGGCCTTTAGAATATTCTAATTTTCTGAGATACCAGATTTGATGTTTTCATTGGTTGTCACCTATAAATATCAAAATTAAACGTAATAAACATCGGAAATACATTGGTCTGTGTGCATTGCATAAATATAATGTACAAGTTTCACGTTTTGAATGGAATTACTGAAATATTTTCAACCTTTTGATGATATTCTAATTTACTGGCCAGCACCTGTATAGTCAGACTCACCTCAACGCATGGCTCTGGAACCAGTTTCCTTGAGAGGGGTTGGACTTTCTACCACTCTGGAGTTGCTCCCACTGAGAGGCACCTAGCAGGGTTGGGCATCTTAGTTGCCCCCCATCTTGGTGCCTGTACGTTGGGGTTTACCCCAGTGAATGAGAGGGTAGCCTTCTTCCACCTACATGTGGCGGGATGGGTTCTGACTGTGGTCTGTGCTTCTGCACCAAACTACAGCTCCGACTACCCACCCTTTTTGGAGACCTTGGAGGGGGTGCTGGAAAGCGCTCCTTCCGGTGACTCCCTCGTTCTGCTGGGGGACTTTAACGACCAGAACTTGGAGGACCCGTGATGACACCAAACACAGTAAAGCTCCTTTAAAAGTCTTTATTAGATGTGGCATTATCCGAGGAGGGCGAGGCTGGAGACAGAGTCGGAGAGGAGGCGTGGGTCAAAAACCAGAATGAGGCGAAGCAGGTAAATGGAGCAGGCTAGAGAAGGGGTCAAAGACAGGCGAGGGTCGTGATGTCAGGCAGAGTCCTAGGCAGGGATCAGGCGTGAAAACAAGGTCCGGAGGCTGTGATCAGGCAAGGTGAAAGGCTGGAAGATCTACTGACAAAGAGTGTTCAATAATCTGGCACTGGTTGGAGAGCAGGCTGGGTGTTAAATAGCAAAGGAGGCAGGTGTGTGGCATGAGCTGATGACAGGATGCAGGTGATGGTAATTAAGTGGCTGAGGGCTTGATTGAGGAGGCAGCAGAGGCAGAGGAGGGTGTAGGCCTGAGAGTCATGACATGGACAGGATATCAAGGCACAGCCAAGGTGTGGAGGGCATCCGTTTTGGTGGCCTGAGGATCAGGTCTCTGCTTTTTGCAGATGATGTGGTCCTGTTGGTTTCATCAGAACGTGATCTTCAGCTTTCGCTGGAGCGGTTCAAAGCCGAGTGTGAAGCAGCTGGGATGAGAATCAGCTCCTCTAAATCTGAGACCATGGTCTTGATTCGTAAAAGGGTAGAATGCCTTCTCCGGGTCAGGGATGAGGTCCTGCCCCAAGTGGAGGAGTTTAAGTATCTCGGGGTCTTGTTCACGAGTGAGGGAAAACTGGAGCATGAGATCGATAGGCAGATTGGTGCTGCATCTGCAGTGATATGGGCATTGTACTGGTCTGTCGTGGTGAAGAGAGAGCTGAGTCAGAAGGCGAAGCTCTCGATTTACCGGTCGATCCACATTCCTGCCCTCACCTATGGTCATGAGCTTTGGGTAGTGACTGAAAGAACGAGATCTCGGATACAAGCGGCTGAAATGAGTTTTCTCCGAAGAGTGGCTGGGCCCTCCCTTAGAGATAGGGTGACAAGTTCGGTCATTCGGGAGATGCTCGGAGTAGACCCGCTGCTCCTCCACATCGAGAGGAGCCAGTTGAGGTGGCTCGGGCATCTGGTCAGGATGCCTCCTGGACGCCTCTCTGATGAGGTTTTCCGGGCACGTCGAACTAGGGCTGGGCGATATGGAAAAAATAGAATATCACGATTTTTCCAATATTTTATCACGATTTCGATTTTATCACGATTTTTTATCCATGAATAGCATAACTTCAATTGCGTATTAAAGAAGAGAAACATTGAATAAATAAACATTTATTCATATTAGGGATAATCAACACAGTGCTAACACACTTATATTTTAAACTCACACCAGAGATGATAAAAGCCCTGAGAGAAACAATTACAAAAATCTGTTTTTCTCGTTTTTCAAGTAACTTAACATAAATTAAAATTGTAAACATATTTAAAGTGCAAACATGTCAATTGCAAACGTATTGTGCAAACATTAACTTGTTCAAAATACTATGTAGCTCCCAGTTGCTCATGTAGTGGATAGTTAAGCTCAAATACGGCTCTGATGTGCGGCTGGACCAGAGATCGCTTGTGGTAGCAAAAAACTGCGCATTCTGAATATTTTCTGCAACAAGTCTCTAAATAAAGTAAAATTTTCCAGTGCAGAGTGGAGACGAAGCACTGATTTGATCTCATTTCAGAGAAAAATAGAACAGGTTAGATGCACCTAATAAATAAAATTACTAACAAACTTAGGAATCTTTTCTTTGCTTCACTGTTCTGGTGCTGAAAATATCACTAATGTGGATCAAAGGAGATACACAGATGAATGCACCTCTTATTATTTGGAAACTACATTTACTGCAGCTGGCAGAGGCAGAGATTGTTTCTATTGATACACGGAGTTTACAGAATCATTTTAAATGTTAATAGGGGAAGACTGCAGGAGGGAGCGGTAAAATACAGGGGGTCCCCAACAAAAACAAGAAACTACGAGTCTGATGAAACCCGCTGGTTTTCCATCAGGCAGTCACGGGGCAGCTCCAGGGACCCAGTGACCGAGCTCAGTCCGGTACCGACACCGGCTCGGCAGAGGGTGAACGAGCCGAGGTGACGTCGTGCTCTGCTTAAGAAGCGGTGTTATTTTCCTACTTCAGAAGAAGCGTCCAACGTGTTTTTACGCTTTCTCCGAGACATGTCACGTCGCTAAGTTGTTAGCGCCACGCGCTAAGGAAACACTGCATTCCTCTTCGGAACGAAAACCTCGTTGTCTCTCAGCCGCGGCGAAGCCATGTTTGTTCACACACAGGTGAAGGTGAAAACAAGCGGGGCACTAATATATTACTATGACTCACTCTGATTGGTTAAGGGTCAAACAAAGGCGTGTCATTCACCTGGGGTAAGTTCCCTTTTCATTCAGAGGCAGAAATTCAACAGCAGAGCTGTGAATCGTGATAAAACGGTCTCTCAAAAATGACAGACCGTCAGATGTGTAGATCGTAAAACGGTCTAAAATCGTCATATCGCCCAGCCCTACGTCGAACCAGGAGGAGACCTAAAGATAGACCCAGGACACGGTGGAGGGACTATGTCTCTCACCTGGCCAGGGAACACCTTTGGATTCCCCCAGAGGAGCTGGCCCAAGTGGCTGGGGAGAAGGAAGTCTGGGCCTCTCTCCTTAGGCTACTGCCCCCGCGACCCGACTCCGGATAAGCGGATGAAAATGGATGGATGGATGGGCAACATAATCTTGTCTAATTTGTACTCAAAGATAGATATGTTTGTGAATTGCATGCTTCAATGTCTTGCCAGAGTTCCAGGAGCAGTGTTGAGCAATAGTCGTACTAAAGACTCACAGACTCAGAAGCAACAACCAGACTCCAGGTAGCTGCTGCAGTTTGGCTCCATAGCTCTGCAGACATCTACAAATAAACGGGATGGTGGGGATTCCTCTTCTGCTTGTAGAGTTTAGTTAATAACAACCATCATGTTTTCACTGAAACCCACTTGATCGTGAGTGTGCTACCCGCTAGCATTAGCCAATCTGCCCATAGTTTGACTTTCGATCCTAAAGGTTGGAGCGTTTCTGCCTTTTACAATGGTTTGTGACTTTGCTGGTTTCTCCATTTTCCTCCACAGCACCTAGATTTCCATGTAGTGCACCAGTAAAATGTTTTCTGACTGTGGTGCACACATTTAATGATGCTTATGGGACGTCGGTGGCATAGGAGTTAAGTGCTAGCCCCCACTCAGTCGCTTTTGTTGTGTCCTTGGGCAAGACATTTAACCCAGCTTGCCTTCTGGTTGTGATCGAAGGGACCGGTGGCATCTGTGTACGGCAGACTTGCCTCTGTCAGTGTGTTATAGCTGTGGCTACAGTGTAGCTCATCATCACTAGGGTGTGAATGTGGGTGTGAATGGGTGAATGACTGATTGTGTTGGAAAGTGCCTTTGGGGTCCCAGGACTCTAGAAGGTGCTATATCAACTATAGGCCATTTACCATTTATTTAACGAAGCTTCGAATCAGTAAAAAATTATTTGAGGACTTTAATGAATCAAATCATTTGATGATTCTAGTGTCTTCTGTAGTTAAATTAGCACGATGGTGCTTGTTCCCGCATCTTTCTAAATCTCTGGTATCTTTCTTTTTTCCTTATACTTTCAAATTTGAGAGATTGTTTTAAATTCAGTTAACAACAACTTCATCCTTTACAATGTTCATTATGTCCTCTTTTTTCAATATTAAACAAGGTTATTTTCATTGGAACATGAACAGACGAGGGTGCCTATCATCTGTCTCACACCTGGGATTCCCTTTTCCAAAGAGCGGCCAGCGGAGGTGGGCGCGGCCGACCCGGTGGATCTGACAGATCCGGGTTGGTTGCGCCCACTAGAACAGCTGATAGACGTGTCACACAAACATCTGTGACATTTCTGAGGAAGACGACAGTCGAAACATGTCAAGGTAACTCGAAACTTCATGTCCGAAACGAAAAGAACCTCGTTTAATAACAACAACTTCAGGCATGTTGCTGGAGGGCATCGGACCTCATAAAGACAACTGGTTAAATTGCACCTGTAAAATTACAAACTGGGGATTTCTGATAAAAAAAAAAGGTTGGGGCTTTTTACCAAGAAGGTCAGGATCAAAGATAGCACGTGTCTGAGTCATAGGGTGTGCAGTTTCATCATTGCTGGAGTCTAACCCATTTTAGTGAAAAGCAAAAGCGATGTAGTTTATATTTTTCTGTTTTTCATACACATTGGGAACATGTATCCGTTGTTCTTGACCTGTTCTTGTGTTATGACCTCATAGCTACCCTCTTCTTCTTTTAATTGAAGACACGTGAGCCCCTCAGTGTCTGATCTCACCTTTGCAGTGAAATGCGTCCCTCATTTGAATTTTTCATGGATGAATTTTGAACACATCCCTGCTCACATGACAGAACAGTGTCCCAATGTTTCCTGAGAATAAACATCTGTGTCAGATCTGATAAAATGTCACACAACCTGGATTTGCTATGTCGTAACATGTTTCTAATGCATGCTGCAGTCATGCATTTATTGTTGTTATTTTAGTCCTCTGTACAGAACACATACTCTGCATAGAGTTTTTTTTTTATTCCTTTCGACCTTTCATGTCATCTTAAAGGATTCATGAAAGTTGCTTCACTTCTCACAATGTGACTCAGATCAAATTCTGATGTTTGAGGTTCTCTTCAGGTACAGCTTTCTGTCTAAGCCTTTATCAAGGGAGTACAGTTTTCAGAAGCTAGCCACCCCTGCAAGGAGTCAAAGGTGACCCTGAGATCAGTGAGACTGCTGAAAGCTGAGATGGTGTTGCATAAGAGAGAACGCTAAATTAATCTGCTGAAATCAAACTGAGCCTCAGGGGTTGTCCAGAGCAACAATGCTGCCTATGCAACTTAAGGAAGATCTGTTACATCACCACGGTCGCTCTACTCATGCAGCTATCAATACAGACCAAAGTGCCTTTTCTCCTGAGTTTTATACAGAACACACTTTGCTGTGAAGAATATCCTGCACCAAGCTGAGACGCATTAGTCTGTTGAGGGACTGAAAAAAGGTTTTTTCAAGTGAATGAGAAATGCCATGTAACAAATGTGTATTTACAGATGTCTTAGTCTGCCAGGATTGTCAAACGTTTGGCTTTTTCTACGTTTTGATTCTGCAAGGTTAGTTTTAGTTATTGATCTAATAACAGCTTACAGTTTACACATATTTTCAGTTCAGTTCAATTTTCAATTCATTTTCCATTAAAGGATTAAGAAAATATAAATACACTGAAATATCTCAATGTTTTGTGTTATGAAACTGAATTCATATTATAAAGCAGTGTATTGATTTTTTTGAGAGTTTGTATGTAAACATTTAGTGTATTTTTTTGGTGTGTTGCAGTTCAAACCCCGACAGTTAGGTGGCAGCTGTTTTTTAATCACCTTCATTCTGATGGAACAACGAGATCTCATGATAACGCTGGATCTGGACTGGAAGTCTCTGGCCTGAGTTTTCCAATTAAATCCAGTCTCAAAATTTTTTTATATCGTCTGGGTTTTAGAATCGCGATTTATCGTATCATCTCAAATGTACTGTGTATTGTATCTTTTCACCAGATTTTTGATATTCAACACAATAGTTCCCATGGCGTAAGCCACACATGAGATTAGTGTGTTTTTACAATGCTAAATATGAATTTAGATTAGTATCTTTACATATGTGTGTGTTTGCTTATAGAACATAAACCATTGAAAACCAAATCATCCTTCCCTTTTATTTCTCCATGTAAGATGTATTTTTAAAAGCTGTATGAACCTAGAAATTCAAAGCCATCATCTGATGGATGCAACATGCCCTACTGGGGTTTTGTTTACCAGAGGTAGATGAGTCACTTCATCACTGACAGAGCTGTAGTCATCCATAAGGCCAGCATCATCTAAAATCATCTGCAACCTGTCTCTTCAGTCATTAAAAAAATAAAAATGGCTGCCAGAGTGTCAAGAGGCTGTGTTCATTTCGTGTGATTAAGGGAAGGATTTTGACATCAATCGTCCATGTTCACTCAGCATTAGACCTGTAAAGCGTCAGCGTGGGAAAAACCCTCTGGGCTTTTCATGCATATTAACATTCATGGAGAGGGAACTGTTTAATTTTGGTTATTTTTACCAATACTAGATGATAAACTGGTGTCTTTGAATAATGTCAGTGTCAAATTTACTTCTATAGCGCATTTAAAAAAATATATACTTAACCAAAGCATGGAGAGATGACTGATCAAGATGAAAATGCAGAGAATTGTAGTTGTAGAATATACAGGTGATGAAGACATTGATCAAGTTTACAAAAGGACTTTGAGGACTTTGGGCACTTGCCTTTAGGGTTGTCACGGTGTGAAAATGTAACCTCACGGTTATTGTGAATTATCACGGCTTTCTGTATTATCGTGGTATTTTTTTTAAACATGTTACATTTTCAGACAACTAAATAAACCCTGTTTATCAGGAAAATATTGTCCTCAGTTTGTGTCTAAATATTGCCTAAAATGTGTTATTTTGTAATTATCCATCCATCCATTTTCTGAACCCGCTTTGTCCACTCAGTCCACTTTTTTAAAAAACAAGACGGTTATTATTATTGTAAACTTTTTTACCGGGGTTTACCGTTACACCAGTTACCGTGACAACCCTACTTGCCTTTAGCATGTCTGTGTAGATTCTCAGTCATCCTGGACATGATCATCCTGAGAGTTTTAGTTGAAAACAGCTGGACTTTTCTGGTTATGTTGAAGACATTTAGCCTTTCATCCTAGAGGCTTCTTCAGTTGCCATACTTAGTTTGTGGTCAGAAACAAACACACTGATTGTGCTGCAAGTCTTTTTTGCAGCACAAAACATCTTTTGTCTAAATGAAGGTGATGCTATTGATAGACTCAAAATCCATATTGAAGTTCACATTATTCCATAAAGTAAGACCTGTGGTTATCTTAATGATTAAAAACACGTAATGTTTTTGGATCCAGCCTCTTGAAAGAGTCGGAATCGGGAATCAATAGGAACTGTAACAAGAACCGAAACTTGGAATTGGAACCAGAATCATTCAAATTCAAACAGTGCCCAACCCTACTGGTGATCCTTGGTGATTTTTGCATTCAGTTAAATTCAATTCAGTTTATTTATATAGCGCCAAATCACGACAAGTCGTATCAAGGCACTTCACAAAGTAAACATTCCAATACAGTTCACATCATTAAACCAATCAGTAAAAAATTTATATAAGGAACCCAGCAAAGAGTCTAAGCAAACATGTTGTGACAGTGGAGAGGAAAACTCCCTTTAAACAGGAAGAAACCTCCAGAGGATCCTGGATCAGTATAAGCAGCCGTCCGCCACGACTCACTAGTGACATTGATGATCACTTTGCCAGAAGTTTTCCAGCCTCATGAACTCTTTCACGTTTTTGTGGATTTACTAGAACAATCTTTTCTAACGTGTTTGCAGCAAGAACAGAACGAGAGCCAAAATGGAATAATAAAACCATTACTTTGTGGGTGTTTTTCCAGCTATTCTAGGTCACTTTTTAGCAGATCATCACAGTTTCCTTATGCTTGGTGCTTTCTTATCAATTCCCGTTAAATGGTTGTAGTGCTGGTGAAGGTTTTCAGTCATCCAGGTCATGGTAATCCAAAGGGGTTCAAACGAAGGCAACTGGGCTTATTTGGATTCTTGAAAACACCATTTCTCATCCGAGGAGCTTTGTTAATTCTGACAGGAATATGGCAGGGTCGAGCCTCTAAACTGTAGCTGTCTGTTGTTGCTTAACAAGTAGAAACTGCCTATGGATACCTCTCCTACCTGCCTTAATTTGTACCCCTTTGGAATGGTTGTTTGTCTCATAACTGTTCTGTCAACAGATGAAAATATGGTTTGTGGATTTTAAGAAAGCTCAGTGCAAGCCTGTTGGCTTCCCTGAACCTGAGTTAGCTGTACAGTACTTTCCTCTTTTTGTTTCTATTTTTGCCTGTTTGCTCAGTGTGTCGCACGCTCATGCTCAGTTGCTACGGACCTCGCTTATTGTTTCACTTATCCGCATAGATTATGTGCCTTTCACAAGGTTTGATTTGTGGCTTTTTAAGGTTTTAAATATAGTAGCAGAGCTGTGATCTGATGCTGTGGCTGCACACAGTTCAAAGCATTGTTACCATGCTGTAAAAATAATAAATAAAACTTTATATTCAGGTACTTTTATCACAACTCTATAGACGTTTAGTGTGTTACACCTGTTTCTCCAGGGGGTCATGAAGAAACTAACAGACATTCTTTGGTTAATTTTGATAGATGAAGACATGCAAAAGGCCTGAGGGATCTCCTTACCTAGAGGTGCTGCAAACTGATGTTGCACTAATGCATTTGATTTCTGGTCTGCTGCTTACAGCCAAATCCTCCAAAAACAATAAACTGGAACTTCAGCTCGGTAATAACAATATGCAAACTCATCTGTCAAAACTCTTTTCTGAGCCAAAGGCAAAAAATAGGCAATTGGAGAGAGAGGCAAAGAGATATACTGAATGTCTCTGTACTATAAACATTTTATAATTTCCCTTTGCTGAAATCTTTTGGCAGCATGAGACTTAAATGATGAATCATGCCGCAGCCTTTCGGTCTTTTTCCCTGTTTTGTGTTCTTTTTGCTCCAGCCTTTCCTCTCAGTTTGATGATAACACTAATAAATGACTTTTTTCTTCTTTTATAAAGGAGTTGGCATTTAAACCTGATTATAGTCACATTTTGATTTCACAACACTGGATTCTGGCCCAAGTTCTCCTATTATGGAAATGACTGCAGTCTGCAAGTTATGTTCAGGTCAAGAGGACATTATGGGTGTGAGTTGATACTCAGAGACTAGAGAAAACTGAGGCTGGAGTAGCATTTCTAAGTAGGTATATTGACCTTTTAATGTACAGCTTTTACTGCTTTCATTGTTTGATACATTTAACTTTTTTTAAAAAAGGTACGCCTACCTTACTTCAGAAAACATGACAAAAAACGTGTAAAAAGTCTCTATTTTTTCCCAAACTCTAGGATCTTAACAAACTTGTGATGCTTTAAATGCAGAATGAGTTCAACTTTCATTTAATGAAACCTGTTCTATGGTCTGTAAATCATGTCTTTGTTAGATAATGTGATACCTGGATTATAGAGGAGTATTACCATCAATAAAAAAAAAGAAAAAATAAAGCATTTTTTTTTAGGTAAATTGGTTTTTTTATTTAACTCATTCACTGCCAGCCGTTTCCTGATCACTAACGGCCTTCGCTGCCAGCGTTTCTCGCCGTTTTTACTGTTTTTTTAAGAGTCACAGAACATTGCGCGCTAGCATGATGTCGATGCCAAAACAAAGAGGAGACTCACCTCTTACATCAGGAAGAGTCCACGTGTTTCGAGCGTTATCCATTCTTTCATAATCCGTTGTTGAATTGTGATCGGCAGATGCTTTTCCGGTTCGCGCCTCACTTTTTTTTACAAGAACGGCCCAAAACAATCTTCTAACACATGGATGTGTTGCTTCCTGATCATGTGATCTGTGACGTATGCGGATGAAGATCGGCTTCAGGGCTGAGATGTTTGTTCTCTCAGCGCGGGGGCTCGTTCCGATGCTCAAACAGTAAAAAAAAAATGCAAATGACGACTTTAGTCGTCATTGGCAGTGAATGAGTTAATCTACTCTCTTAATTATGAAGGAATAAATTGTAAAAAAAAATAATGCAAGGGTGTAAAAGTATCTACACAAGGTGGAGTCAGCAAATGTGGATGAGCCTTTTTGTTTTGAAGCACCATCTGGTTATCGTCCAGAAAATAGGCTGGTTGGCTAAAACCATTGATACATATTTGGTTTATTTTTATCCATTTGTATTTTTATGCTTTCATTTAACCCTTTACTTTTAGACAGTATCTCTCCTCTCTCCTCCAAACATAATCCATTATAGTCAATGGGGGTAATTCAAACCAATCGCAGCACAGAAATTTTCAGGCGCGTACCAGAAGCGGCTCTCAGCGTCGCAAAAGATAGAATCGGGTTCTATTTTTGCCGCGAGAAGCTTCTGGGACAGTTAACATAGGGTTAGACAGGAAATCACACATGGTTTCAGTGTAACATCTCTGGTCATTTTCAAAATAAAAGACTATTGCAGCGATGCAATTTCATATCTATGTAGATTACGTTATAACATGTGAACTAATGGCTTATTTACTCCCAGCATCTTTTGATAAGTGCAACAATGTATGTTCATGGCTTTAATCCTGGCAGTGGAGAGGAACAACATTAAATATGACATCAAACAGTAATATCAAACGTGATTTCCTTGTGTTTGGTTTAATAGTGAATGCATAAACAAACCGTGACCTTTGAAGTCTTGAGGGATTTAGTGGTCTTGCGTGTGCAGCGAGAATCCCGGCAGAGAAGCCGCTCTGTGGCTGGGATTCTCCCGGTGTGTACTGCCACGCAGCGAAGCTTGCGAGTAAACCGTCCCATGATGCTGATGCCTCCAGTTTGAAGTAGGGGTCAGACTACATGAGTTGTTTGCTTGTTTCTTTTTTATTTTTTTACTTTTTTTTTATCACATTGCTATTTTGGATTATTTGTTAGATTTTATTATGGCTTTGTCTGTTATTTCATTTATTCATACTCCTAAACAAGTGAGCTAACAGAGCAGGAGGTCTGTTCAGGGTTTCTGAAGGCAGATTTTACTTCTGATATAAACTGGTAAGTCGGGTAAAGGTGACATTTTAATAGTAGTTAAGGCTTAGTCCTAAACTAAACCTCCTTTCTGATCATTTCTGAGTACATTATGTTCTGTTATAAAACAGTGGAAGGCCCTAACAACCTTTGACCCAACACTTGTCAACATGTATACAGGTGTTTCTGGTGATCTCCAGGCTTGAAATTCATTTGATTTGTGGAACAAAAATAAAAGTGGCTGGACAGACCATTAGGCCTCAGCTGTAATTTAACTGGTCCACGTGGAATCCAAAAAATTAGCAGAAAATCCAAATAGAAATTGTAATGGAGCCTGTCAGGTTTGGATCTTGGAAGCTGAACTGTACAGGGGGAAACCTTTGGAGAGGAAGTTAATCACTTGCAGATGAACTGATTTCAGCTCCAGTGAAAATGAAAATGTGTGCTCTTTTATGAGTGTGTGTGTGTGTGTATGTGTGTGTGTGTGTGTGTGTATGCGTGTGTGTGTGTGTGTGTGTGTGTGTGTGTGTGCGTGTGCGTGCGTGTGTGTGCGTGTGTGTGTGTGTGTGTGTGTGTGTGTGATTGAAAAAATGTGTCCATCTACAGTATTTTTGCAGATGTCACAAAACATTGAGATAAATATATAATATAATTAGAATCAGATTCTGACACCTCATTGATGGATGCAGTCTAAAATCACCAAAAACAGCTTAGGCTGTATGAGAGTGCATGAAGTGACCTTTGACCTACACTGGCCTGTTTATTGAGTCTTTCTCCACTGACATTTACTGAAAAGGGTTCTTAGATCACTCGTTTTTCATTGTTTTGATATATTTCTTTTTCACTAAAGCCCACAAACTTGCCACATGACTTCCAATATTCTTGATCTCATAGGTCATAGTCTGCTTCCTCTGCAGAATCCATTTTCAATGTATTCCCATTGTTTCCTTTTGGGGGCAAAGACCCCCAGAGCTACTTCTCTGATAACAGATGACTTCATTCACTCTCAGTAGACAGAGTCCAGGACACCCCGTCTATACATAGAGTCAATCTCCAAACACACTTTTACAGTGCACACACACACACACACTCACAGACACACACACACACGCACACACACACGCACACACACACACACACACACACACACACACACACACACACACACACACACACACACACACCCAGTGCTACTTCATGTATTTGTAAATGGGATATGGAAGAAATGCAAACCATGTTAAGGTCTTGCTGTGCCATGAGTCATTTTTAAAGTGATACTTTGCTACTTTTTCATATTTTTAATTCTTGAGCCAGTATGAGCTAAAATGACCCTTTACAGGGTTAATGAAAGGCCACCCAGCCCCTATCGCCCCCTGTGGCCAGAAAATCCCACTTACAACTTCAGACTGGTGGGCCGCTCTTTCGGGACTTAAAAAAAATTGAGGTGACATACCTGGTGCTGCAGTCTTCTTCCAACAAATTTCCTGTATGTTTTGGATCATGAGCACAGCTGATTTGTTTAATTTAGTGATAAATCCCTCCTGTAGACACTAACCCTGGTTTCACACATCAGCAGCGCGAAACGGTTTACTTGCGAACTTCAAAGCAGTCCTTATCACACTGAGAGAGTCTTGGCAGCAGCACGGCTTCCACGCTGTGTTGTTCGCTGGACTCGCGAGAATGCAAGATCCCTCAAGACTTCAGGCCACTGTTTGTTCATGCAATCTGCCATTAAACCAAAAAGAAGGAAATCACATTTCATATCGCTGTTTGATGTCATATATGATGTTGTTCCTCTCCACTGCCAGCATTAAAGCCATGAAAAACACACTGCTGCACTTCTGGAACGATGCTGTTTGTAAATAAGCTGTTGGGCCACATGTAAACTTCATATGAAATTGTACTGGTGCAGTACTTTTGTTTTGTAATTAACCGGGTATTTTACACTGAAACAGTGTGGGATTTTCCTGTCTAGCCCTATGTTAACTGCGGAAAATGACGCGTCTCAGAGGCGGCTCGCAGCAAAAATAGAACCCAATCCTATCTTTAGCGGTGTGGCGCGGCGTGACACTTCTGAGACTCACCTGGAAATTGTTGCGTCGCTGCTGGTTTGAAATTGTCCATAGACTATAATGGATTCTATTTGAAGCAGTGACATTCCGCTGACGTTCCGCGTCGCTGATGCTCTCAGTGTAAAACCAGGGTTAGGAAGGCTGAGTAAATGAAGGTGTGACGAACGCACACCAAGGAGATAAGTTTGGCTTTCAGTTCTATAAACAGACACTATGGGGTGCTAAAAGCAAGCCAAAACCGCCTAGTCTCCAGGTTTCTAAACTTTGATTGGTCATCATCTGTTTATAAATAGCTTATACTATAATAGCTAATACTTCTCTGAAAGCAGTTTTTCCAGATTGGATGAAGTCTATTATCTCTCAAAGCCATTTTCAAAGAAAGATTTACCTTTTTTTGTACATTCGTTCTGTGTGTAACTTCAGAATCCATTACTTTGTTCTTTTTTTACACAGCTTAGTAAAAACTTGTTTTTTATCTTACATGTTTCGGCTTAGTAACTCTAGCATCATCAGAGTTAGCCAGTGTTGGTGGCATCATTTCCATTTATCCGCGGGCAGCAGAGGACAGTGTCGATGACACTGTCCCATGCATGATCCAACGGTAATTCTCATCTCTTTTCATGGTTTTGTGTCCACGTCTCCTTATTTCTATCGCTTCTTTGATCCATCTTTTGTAGTTTAGTTGTTCTGTGTTTATGATCCTTGCGCTCTCAGTCCACTGTATGATTTTACCTTGTGCAGCGGTCTGTAATGGCTGATTTCTTTATTGTACTTTCTGCTTCTTGCTTTGTTGCTCTTGTGTCTTCGACTTGTTTCCCTCACGCACTGTCTTTGATATTCTATTGTTGGATGTGTTGAGTTGGCGACCGTTTCTCCTATGTATGTTTTATTACAGAGTTTGCATGGTATTGATAATGACGCCACATTTTTTATCTGCTGATATCTTGTCTTTTGGGTGCACTAATCTTTTTCTGACTGTCATTTATGGTTTTGTTAGTGTGTTGATTCTATCCAGTAAGAGTCTGTGGACAAATTTTCTCTCATAGTCAAGTTGCTAATACAAAATGTAGCAAAGGTTAACTATTGACCTTGTAATGTCAGTCTGGTATGTGTGTAAATATTATAATATTATTAGTCACAAAAATGAACAAAAAATGAACAAGAGTTTGCTTCTAGACCTGCAGAAAGAGACAAGAAAAAAAGCAAAAAAAAAAAGGGACACAACAACAATACAACAAGATCAAGCTGTCACTGCATCAACTTGAAGAAGAAATACATAATCAGCATTGTTTAACTGAACAGTCACACGATAATAAATCACAATGCATTAAGTGCCCACCATAGTCTTAAGACATGTGTTGAACGTGCCCATACTTTTGACAGCACCATGTGAGCACCTGTGTGTGTACACGCGCTTGTTTATGTAAGGTTTATCTACAGGAGCGTCAAATAGAGAGTGTGAGGGACCACAGATCTGCCCCCCAAAGATGCGTAGAAGACGGGGAGAGCTCCAAGTCCCAGAGATCCAGGCGCTGCCCCAGAACACAGGAACCCCAAGGAGACTGCAACCAGAAAGGCCCCCGCCCCCCTCAAGAGGCACAGAGGATCGCCCCGGGGGTCACAACCAGCAGCCGGCAGAGTCCCGGGAGACATCAGCGGCAAGCCCTCAGGCCCGCCCGCAGCCTCCCACCCCCTAGCCAGCCGAGCCCGGGACCCAGCGACCCGGGAACCGGGGCGAACACCCCCCGCCGGGGACCCAGCTGAGCCCAGGGACCCAGCTGAGCCCAGGGACCCAGACCCTACCAGGCCGCCACCGGGATTGATCAGGCTGACGCCAAAAATCTTAAACCCCCTGACCCGGGAGCCCCGAACACTCAGGCAGACCAAGGCACCACACCCCACACCAGGTGTGGCAGGGGGAGGAGAGACAAAGATCTCTATCATCAAAAGAAGTCCCAGGAGAGGGGAGGAGTCAAATGCCCCACCTGACATATACAGTCATACACAAACACAGTCACACACTCCCTCCCTCATGCTCACACATGCACATACAACCAAAGACGTACAAAAATGCACGCCGGACATCCACTCATCCCCATACACACCTTATTCACTCTAGTCCCGGTACTGCTGCACATGGGGTACAACCATCACCAGTTACCAGAGTTTGACCCTTTCTGCTGGGGTGCTGATGAGCAGGCTCCCCCGCCCAACGCTGAGCACAGCAACCCACCACCCCAGACCCCAACCAGACGGCCAGATCTCCCTCCTAGCCTCCAGCCCCTGGAAGCCAAGCGACAACAGAGGTGTGCTAAGACCCCTTGTCTCCCTCCACCTGCTCCAATATAGTGTTGTGTGTTAATGAGGTGTATTCCATGGCTGTGGTGAGCGGGCAGTGCGGGCATTGTCTGGCCTATGCCAGCAGATGACACCGCACCACCCCACTTGCACTCACAGCCCTCTGTGTCTAAGTGCAGTTTAAAATTGGAAGTGAGCACTGGCACTCGGGAGGAGGCTGAGAAATCCCCCTGCCAAGTGCCGTTGAATGTGCTCACTCCCAAGGCCCTAAGTGTGTGTTTGCGTGGATTGCCGTCGGTGGAAGTGTATAAGGTGCAAATAAAATTGGGGGGCAGGTTGCCACAGGAATGCGGAGATGGGGTCCATACCCGCACTCTCTGACTTGTCCACCCCCCAAGGTCCATGTGCATGTTTGTGTGATGATGTGAGGGAGCAGGAGGAGAGAAATATGCGGGGATGGGGAGGAACGGCTGGTTGGGCTTAGCCCTCCAGGGAGCCAGCTCCCCCACTGGCCCCAATAGGCACCTCTGTTGTCAAATTGCCGCCCAGGGCATGGAGACCCCAGCCCATCCTGCCAGGGCCCAAAGCAGCAGCATTACAGAGCCTCACGGAGTCCGAGGGCACCAACCCAGCCCCACCCCAGCAGAATATCTATGCCCATCCCTGCCTTTGCACAACTTCCAGAATATATATAAGACATAGGACATCCAGGTAAGGTTGGGTCCTCCTCCTCCTGGACCTCCCCCTCCCCTGTGATGGGACAGCAGAGGAGCCTAGGTCTACCCGAGGCCCCTGAACCCAGGCCAGGCACTGCTGCATGTTCCTGCCTTCTTCCTGGCAGCGTACATGTCAGGACCCGACCCCCAAGGCCCCGCCCAGATCCCCACACGGGGTCGGCCACCCCAACACCCTGAGCCCCCAGGCCCCCCACCCAGACCCGCCCAGGGGCAACGCAGCTGTCAGGCAGTGACCCATGGCTGCCGCCAAGACCTCCAAGGGGCCCCACTCGCAACCGCCAGTAGTCCACCAGACTTCTGATGACAGAATACTCGGCATTCTACCCTTTTTGGACTCAAGACCAAAGGTCTCTGATTTAGAGGAGCTGATTCTCATCCACTTCACACTCAGCTGTGAACTGCTCCAGTGAGAGCCCTAGATCACGTTCTGATGAAGCCAACAGGACCACATCATCTGCAAAAAGCAGAGACTGAATCCTTAGGCCACCAAACACCTTGGCTGTGCCTAGAAATGCTGTCCATAAAAGTTATCAACAGAATCGGTGACAAAGGGCATACTTGGCGGAGTCCAACTCTCACTGGAAGCGAGCTCGACCTACTACTGGCAATGTGGACCAAGCACTGACATCGGTCATACAGCACATATCAGACAGCCTTCATTAACCACCTATCAAAAAAATGTAAAAAAAAATTGGAAACTGACATATATTTTATCAATTAATCCTGGAAAACCCTTAGGTATAAGTTTTCACTGGATTAATCAACCATGTGACATGGAGTGACTAGCCGGCATGCTTCGAGCTCAGATCGTTAAACATGGTTTGAAACACGAGACGAGATTTTTACATATGAACTCCCATAGAGCCCAGATCTTAACCCCAATGAAAATCTCTGAGACGTACTGCAGGACTTTTTACTTTGCTTCAACTTTAATACAGTCAACACTTTACATAATAAAAGATGCTTTCTCATTAGGATTCCTGTTTATGGATGAAATGATTTCCTGAAAGAAAGTATTCTAAATATTCAGTTTTTAGTTTTTCTTTTCTGAAAACATATCTCATTCTCACTGAGAGACTTCAGGGTCTTTATTTTTTATTTATTTGCCAAACATGTGAAACTATCGAGGCTCCTTTTGAGACCAAACCCAGAAAGAAGCATACATATTTATACAACTCCCAAATGTTTATCCTTTGTCTTGCCCCTTTTCAACTTTAATGCATCTTTCCACAATAGGTTGAAATTTTCACTTAACGTTGCTCTTCCTCTCCGACTGCTGCGCAGCTCTGAGAAACAGAAACCGTACACTTTAGGCATCCGTAAAAGCAAGAATAGAAATGATCTCTTGTATCCCAGCGTCGGCTAACTTTGCCTTGAAGATGATAAGGCTGCTAATAATAAGAGCCTCATGGCTGCTTGTGCACACTCTTGACAGAGGAAGTAATTAAGTTCAAGCAGTTTATCAGCGCTTGGCTGGAGATGTGCTGTCTTTGGGTGATAAAAGAGGAGCTTGGTGAGGTATGCCCTTTGCCTCAAGTGTCCGCCCGGCGCTATTATTCATCTAATCTTCTCCCGGCTTATTCTTATTCTTCATCCACTTCACATAGGGGAAGCCCAAAGCGGGCCGAGGCTGAGAGCCATCATGTCACTCACCCTCATCCTCCTCCCCTGCCTCCCCACTCATCTCAGATGTCCAATCAGGCTAATTTTGGCACCGAGTCCCTAAGCGTGCCACAATGTAGATCTGTTTGTGAGCATGGAGAGCACGTTCTCTTTTAGTGCTCTCACTGGCACGGGTGGTGCCCGCGTGACAACTTTTTACAGTGAGGGGGTATTATCATATGGCTTTTTGTGAAAGGGGTTCAGTGCAGCAAAGACAAAGACACGCGAGGTGATATTTAGAATGCCTTTCCTTCACAACTGTCGGAAAGTAGCTGACTTAAACATCCAGACGCATAACAGAGAATCTTAACATTGCACAGAGGTCCATGAAGTCACTGCTGCTGCCACAGTTTGTTACAGTATGTAAACACTTAGGAATTGTGGCAGCACATAGCAGGTATCTGAAACTCGCCATACTGTATATACATATACTACATAAACACGTTCAGTCCTTGACAAAAGCTGAATTTAAACTGGCCTTGTTCAAATTAACAAAAATGACTCAATTATAAATCTACTGTTAATGATAATAAAAGAAAAATATGGCTCGTTATTACATGACCAGGAGGAATAAATGAAGAGTTAGGTCTGTATCTTTTATTCCTTCAATGTTACATAAACCTGTTATGTATTTTTTATGATGTAGGAATAGGCCTGCAGCTACAGTTGGCCCCCATTTACAGTTCTGCAATGTTTCTAAGCATGTTGACGGATTATTTCGTCTGCTTGGAGAGCAATCCTTGGTACAGAGATGCCTCAGATTGAAAATTTAAAAAGTCAGAAGCTACTTCTTATTTACAGTGGCAGGTGTGATGAATGAGCCAACACAATATAAAACTAAACAGTTTTGTTCAGTGCAATTTGATAAATATAAAATTAGAACTATTAATGAAATGCATACTTAAAAAAGAAAGAAAAAACAATTAATTGTTTAAAAGGACATATTGTGAAAATCTTAGCTCTTGCATCCTTCTGTGTTGCCATGTGGGTCTCTACTGCTTCTATATACAATTCAAACATGGAAAATAAACATCTGTCTGTTTTCTGTCAGTGTTTGGTTTTTGAAATTGAATGCCTAAAACAAGTCATTTCAGAAAGTCTGTTTGTGATGTCACAATAACAAAATTAGAATAGAGCCATCTCTCACCTAGAGGAGAGCAGCAGCTCTACTCCAAGCCCCTCCCGAATATCAGAGCTTCTCAGCCTATAGCAGCCTATAGGGTTAGGGTTTGGGGGGTGGGTGGGCTTGGCCAGCTTCTGTTTGTTTTCATAAAGTGAAAGAGCCCTGAAACTGACTCATTCTGGAAGGTACTGAAAATGTCTAAACTGCTGGAATGGCTTCATGTGAGTGGTCTTTGGTGCAAAAAACTGTCAAACGTGTTATGTTTAGATCATAGGACTATTATAACTTTTGAAAAGTCATAATATGTCTTTAACATTTTGTTTTTATGTTTGTGTTTTAATATCTTTTAATAGACAGTGAGATGGTCCCTCTGGACTGTCTGCGTCCTCGTTCCTTTGCTGCCACCCACCAGGCCCCCGTCCGGCGGAACAGTCATGACCCTCGCCTCTCCATCAGCCTGTGTGACCTCAGTCTGCAGCCACAAGAGTTGCACCTAGAGGAAGATGATGAAGAGGAAGAACAGCTGCAGCGCATAAGCTCTTCCTCCTGCCATGTTCCCCAGAACTCTCACAACTCCCAGCAGTGCTCACAACTGCCCAGCCACCTAGACACCGATCTTCAGTTTCACACGGTGCACGGCCTCCATGTCACCATGCTGGACAAGCACACGGTGGCACGGTTGGATCACCGTGGTGATGAGAGGACCCTGGTGTTCACCAACCGTGCAGTGCAATGCTCAGAAACCGTGTTTGTGAAGGTGAAGGCAGGAGTCACCCGAGCTGGTTCTCTTTCTCATGGTGTGACGTCCTGTGACCCGTCCACCTTGAGGCCCTGTGATCTCCCATCCAACCCAGAGTCCCTGGTTGATCGCAAGGAATTCTGGGCCATGTGTAGGGTGGCGGTGCCACTTCAGAGTGGAGATATTTTGGGCTTTGTGATGAATGCAGAGGGGGAGGTCACGATGAGCCATAATGGAATCAGTGCTGGAATGCAGCTGTGTGTGGATAACTCCAGGCCTCTCTGGATGTTCATCTGTCTGCCCAGCACCATCACACAACTCAGGATTTTAGGTACATTCAAGCAGTCTTCATTCTCTTTCTATAATAATTATGTGGCAGGTACTTTCAGAGCTCATAATAATTCATAAGATGCTTCTTTTGCCTGTTATGGACTATTTTTGTAACCTGTCCAGAAAATGCTCATCGTAGTGATTGCATCCACTAGTAAGGACTTAATAGTTCATATTAAATCTCAGGTTAGGCTTTACGTTCTGCTTGTTTTCACATCGAAGGGAAATAAAAGTCAAAGCAAGGTGTTTGATTAAATTTGAATTAAATTTAGCTTTATTAACAGTGGGGATAGTTTTCATTGTATAAATCTGTGTGTCTTCCACAGATCTACAAAAGACTTCATCTGTAGCTTTTAATTCAAAACTAATGCAGGCCTTGATCCTTGTACAATCTTTGGAGACTGCATTTGCACTCTCGTCAAATCCTGAAATATATCCCAGTGCTTTTCTGACTTTTTATCCATGCATATGTCAGCTAGTAATTAGAATTTCATCCAGAAATTTGCCTATATATGTTAACTCTCAGACTCAGAACCATGCGCTAGTTTGGTTATGTTCCAGCAGATTTCACACAACAATAGCGCAGCTGGATGTTTGTGTGATTTGATTAGAAATTGAGAAAATAATAAACATAAAATCTTCAGAGATTTTTGGACAAATTGTCCGTCCCAAATTACTTTTTTAAATGTAAAACTGTGGGTTTTAAAAAACAAACATCAGGTTTGAAATATTTAGTTTAACTCAGGGTTAACAGATTTGTTTGAATCTGCCAGAGGAATGATTGGGAAGATTTTCTATTTGTTTACCATCACTGAAGACAACATTCATCTTAAATCCTTGAAAACTAATTTCCTCCAACCAGCCTTTGTTTTGCTAGCTTAGCCATTATTGAATCTGTCCCAGCAGCTCAGATAGCTCCTCAAATCTATAATTTGAGATGAACTTTGCCGCAGGTTAAAATGCACTTATTATTGATCAATTTTCCTAATTTTCTTTGGTAAATCTTTTCTCGATGCTCTGCTCTCCCTCCACTCTTCCATGCAGTGAGACCGGTAACTAAGGAAGTTATTTCTGTCACGCGTGGGCTCCCAGCAGCCAGCATTATGTGTCAGGAGGGAGCCTGTGATAGCCTCTTATGATGACCTCATAATGCATTATTAAAATTTAATTGCATGGAGATTTGAGAAGCTAGGTTTTCCACCCACACCTACTTCCTGTACCAGTGGTCTCTGATCGTCTCATTCCTTTTTTCTTCATCCTTTGCTTTTCGTTCCTCGTTTACCCCCATACTGATTCTCTGGGGTACGTTCCTCGAGTCATTACCCATTCCAGTCGTGGGGGATGCATTTGTGGCGTCTGTGCTCACCCACACTCGCTGCAGCTGCATGCCACAAGTTACCATGGAGACATCTAACCACTGAGGCAAGTGACAGTTTGTCATGGCAAGATGCTGTCAAGCCTGTGAAGTGCAACAGATGGGAGTCTGTTGCTGTCACTTGGTCATTTTGTCTGTGTTATCCTAGAAACCAAGATTTAAACATTTCATCTGATATATTTAGAATCAGTAATGGCCTACAGAAGTCATGCAACTCCTCAGCTTTCGAGGATCATTTGTTCACTTTTTTGTATTCTCAGCAGTTGTTTTAAAGCTGCTATGGATACATGTATGCACTATTCTGCTGCTGCTTTATTACCATGGACAGGTGATACTGCAAATGGGGCTACAAAACAATGTTCTTCTGGGAGAAACATGCATCTTTACATTCATATGGGTGTGACTATGTCACTTGTTACCCACTTAAACATTTCTAAAGACCAATCACACCACCTACAGGGCAACAGCACTCTCCCACAATACTCTGTTGCTTCTCAGCTGGGCGTCAGGAGCTGCTTGACAGAGCCTCGAAAGAGTCTGCAGCAGGGGCGGATTTAGGACTGAAGAAGATCCGGGGCTTAACACACACGCGCACACACACGCGCGCGCGCACGCGCACACAAACAAGCATGCGCGCACACATGTGACACGCACTAGTCAACATCATATATATATATCTTGTACCACATAATGTTTAATCTGAAGCTACATATTCAGCATATTCAGGGCAGAGTATTGTTCCTGTTAGTGTTTAGTGTGAGATGATAGTAAATATTCCCTTCTTTCTCCAACAACTTTACCTGATAGTAAGCTAACTTTAGGCAAACCAGCAGCACAACAAATATTTTCAAATAAGACTCACAAACCTGAGTCAACACCAGTCTCATCAGAGCTGGGGTTCTGTCGTTGTACTTTTGGTCTAAAAAAACGTCCTTATGTCCATCTTCACTCATGCGTTTCAGACAGAGACTGTACAAGAAGCCAGCTGCTGAAGGGCTTTTCTTCAGTGGTGGAGGCTCGGGCAGGCTGTATACCGACTGAGTGACCTAGTGGTAGAGAGTCTGCCCTGAGATCGGGAGCTCAGGGGTTCGACTCCTGGTCGGCTCATACCAAAGCTTTTGAGAAAAATGGGACCCAGCATTAAGGGGTTGGATTGGGGGGTTAAACCACCAAATAGTTCCCGAGCGCGGCGTGTCTGCAACTCACCGCTCCCCCAGGGGATGGGTCAAATGCGGAGACTAAATGGGACTTTACAAACTACTGCCAGCTGCGCTCTCTCTGTTGGACTTTGGTACTGCATGTTACTTCCACGATTTAGATCCGGGGCTTATCATGAAAGATCCGGGGCTTCAGCCCAAGTAGCCGGGCCTAACGCCGCCCCTGGTCTGCAGTGCCTAGATTACAAATACTAAGCAGATGGAATTTGTGAAAAGCAAACCCAGTTTATAGGAAACCTACCCAATGATCCTTTTGACCCAAATGACCTACTGGTAAAATCCCTTATTTGCTTTGGGTTCGCAGGTTGACTAGTCAAGCTGCTTTAACAGGTTTTAACAGCCAAAAAAAGAAACCTTTGAAGTAGTCATAATGTTATGGTTGATTTATGTGAAGCAGCAGCTGATCAAGTGCCCAAATATGGAATTGGGATCCATTTAAAGTCCAAACTTATGTGAAGCAGCAGCTGATCAAGTGTCCAAATATGGAATTGGGATCCATTTAAAGTCCAAACCACTGAAAAATGCCAAACTTGACTCTGCAAAGATTCCACTGTTTAAGGTAACCCTTGTTTTCACAGTCCACAGCTTAAATTATGTTCTTACTTTAAGAATTAACCTTTTAACTAACGGATACATTTCATAATTATTTATACACTCATCTTTGCCACTTACTCATTGAGCATTGTTTTAATCAAATTAACTGCACTGATTGACCAAGCGTTCAGTTTTACTACAAACTTTCATTTGATGTGTGCCAGTGTCTATAAATAGGTGACAGACCTTATTCCTGGAGTGTTCCAATAGTCCATCCAGTAATCAATCTTGTATGTGGTCTGATGGTCTTGACCCAGGTTAATAGTGAACTGCTCCAGCACACAACCTTTTCCTGAGTGTCTTGAGCTCTGGAGAGACAAGACGGATCGTGTTTGCTGGCCTCATAGAGTAAAAACCAGAAAAGGGCTCAAGTGGAAAACTAAACTGAAGTTACATTTTAACAGATAAAAGGCAGTCTGTAACGTTACATTCGGGAAATAACACCATGGAAACCATGAATGCAAACAAGTTGAAAGGTTGGGTTTGATTTGAAAGAGAAGAGCTGCAGCAGAGTTCTGCGTAAAGTTTACTGGGACTGTTTGACATTGCTAATGCGGCTGAGCTGCTACAAAAATGCTGTTTGATGATAAGTCATTAAGAGTAATCCTCAGTCTTATTTCAGAAATGTCCCAAGTGCACAAAGATTTAGGATAAATCTATGTTTTCCTATTAATCTATACACAGACAAACAAGTAGACTTTAGGTAAAATCCCGGACAAGCCCCGAGTTTGTCACGACCCAGATAAAAGGCCATTAAAAACATTGAAATGTTAGTTTAAACCCAATGTTTTACGTTAAATAAATAACTAAAAAAAAAAACAATTTGTAGGAAAAAATATGGAAGCACAGCTAACAACTGAAAAAAAAAAACAAATAAAAAATGTCAGATCAATGCAAACTCTGATGCTAACAGTGCAGATAAACAGTTTGTTTAGTTATTTATTTATTTTTTGGGTAAAGTTGAAAGCTACATAATTCTAAGGGAAAGCTCAAAGCCCCTACAAACATATCTGAAAGACAAGTCATCCCCACCTTCTGCATATAGCTAAAAGCATCCATGGTCACACAGCCAGCAAGAGAAGATGAAAAGTGCCCTTGATGAAAGCGTACGTGCATAGACATGGAGGTTATCCATTCTGGCCTATTAAGAGTTCACCAATACATTTACTTAGCTCAAGGTGGACAAAAAAGGTCATTACAGATTGATAATGCAAGGCCTCTTTCTGCTTTTTTATATATACATGCACATCTATTTCCATGATAAAATGGTAGAATCAATAGTCATCTGTAAAGGTGTGTCTAAATAAAGTGATATTGTCTTTAATCTCAGCACCGTGAAGACCAAAGCACTACCAAAAGACTTGTATTCATATAAACTATTTTTGCTGACCTTTAGTAGGAATCTGGTTGTTGCATAAAAAGCTTCTGTAAGTTGTTTCTATGAGCTGAAACTGCAAATACACTGGTTGAAGTGCTCTAAGGAAAGAACTGATAATGCATCTCATCTCATCTTTCTGTTTTTGTGGGAGGGAGGCCCACGCTGTCTTGCAGAACTCTTCCGATTATCAAATTGTTGCAAAAGATGAAAGGTGCCGATATCAGTTAATCTAGCATGTTTAGTGCCAAGTAAACAGCTGGTCTGGCTGTGCAGCTATATCTCTGCAAAGGACAATGTGTAGACAACAATGCTGCTTTCCAGTCAGGCAGAGAAGATCAGAATTTGTCCGTCTGTGGAAATGGGTCTGATTGTTTGTGTCTGAGGAGAGATGAGCTGCCAGTATGAGAAGTGATGCTTGCGCTGGTGGTTAGGAGGTGCAGTTAGGGATGGATCGTATGGGACAGACAGCAGATAGTCTTGTGGAAGTGTTTTGTTCCTCACCCAGAGGGATCATGGATTCAGGAAGGAGGAAGGAAGGGAGGAGGGCCTCATGGGCTCGTGACTCACTCTTACACCCACACACACAAGCACACTCAGTGGGCTCACTATAGTGATCTGCTTCGTGATAGAACTGATTTAATGTGTGTGAAAAAGAAATAGGGACAGAATGAGGCGGTTAGATAAACCAATTGTCTACTTTGCTCTACTTCAAGATGCTAGTGACACAAATTTTTATCTATCTTTTCTTTTTCTCTTGTAAAACTAAGTTTTAATCATCTATAAAGAAGATTGTGTTAACCCAGGTGTGTTAAATCTATCACAGGCTCATCTCTGCATGCTGACTATCGAGGCCCATCGGTGCCCAGCTCCCCGTCGTGTACACCCAACACCCCAACAATCCTTAACAGCAGCAGCTCTGAGTCCACCCTCAACTCTTCTATGAAAATCAACCTCAATGCAAGCCTTAACTCCAACTACAACACGCTGTTTTCTTCCTCAGCAGGTTTGTCCACCCACTAAAAATCCACAAAATTCTTTTCTAATCTTTACTTCTAAAGTTTTCCAGTGTAAACACCTTCAAATATCTGTGGATAAAATTTTAATAAAAGCTGTGTGATGCAAGACAGTCCAAGAATGTTGCTAAAGTGGAGGTGAAATGAGGAGAAATGAGAAAAATCTCTTGTTTTCATAGCTACAGGAAGCATTGATTAAGTCTGGTCAGTAACTGGGGCCACACGAAGGTCTTTGGTCTCTGCAGTGGCTTTGTATAGCTTCTGGCAAAAGTCATATGAAGGATTTGATACATCTACTTTCATAACTCTCACAGCTATTTACTGGAGTGTTGCAGTTTGCAGACTGGTGGTTTAATCTGTGCATTTTGGAGCTGTGATGCATTTTAAAAGCGACTTCAAATGTAGATTGCTCAAATATTCACTTTCATCCTTCAAGATGAGAATGTTCATTCTGAAATACGATCAGCAACGCTGAGTTTCACATGTTGAACTTGAAAATAGTCTTCTACACCTATTAGCTGCCAGAAGAAAATGGATAAGGAAATGGTCGGGTCAGAAAAAGTCACACAGATCTACGTCGCTTTGTGAATTTTGACTTTATGAACTCACTTGTCTTGGTTCGTGACCGGGGTAGGCTGTTTGTTGTTTGCAGCCAGGAGAGAACAGAGTGTATCTCTGTTAGTAGAAGCTAACCATTAGCATTAGCAACTCCAAAACATGGTGGAACACATTCAGGCTTGTGTGATTTGCGGAAATAAGACATCATGGTTTAATTATTTTACCCACGAAAGAAGAGCAAAGGCAGTGGAAGAGTTGCATCTCTGTTAGCCAATCAGAGGCAAGATATTTGCATATCTTGAATATGAGTAAGACTCCAAATCTTGCTGCTTTCTATCCCCAACTCCCATGACTAACGTGTTCTCCCGGAAACAGAAGCACAGAAAACAGAAGTGCTTTGTACTCACAAGGCATTCATTCATTTGGGTGTGACCATAGTAGATCTTATAAAATAATGAGTGTATGCTCAGTTTAAGTCATTCATTTATTATATAAAATTTATAAAATAGTTCACATTAACAGAAATTTAGCCTAAAAGTGCCCAAACTTATTTATGATTTTTTTTTATAAATGACATTTATTCTCCTGGTACAATCAGCAGTCAGGTGTTGTGTTCTTCGACGATCTCAGAAGTATTTACGTCAGTTGTATTGAGATTTTTCATAAAGTGGCCCTGAAGCTTCGTTAGCTAAAGAGAGGAAGAGAAAATCTACTTTTTCATGTTTTCTCTCACCTCATCAGGTACAACCCCAAGCTCTCCATTTTCAAGCCACCCCGAGTCCCCCACCTTCCCATCCTGCTCCGGCTCATGGAGTGACGAATGCACCATTTGCTACGAGAATGCGGTGGACACCGTCCTTTATGCCTGTGGACACATGTGTCTCTGCTACAGATGTGGCCTCAAACTCAAGAAGATGGCCAATGCGTGCTGCCCCATCTGCAGAAGGACAATCAAAGATATCATCAAGACCTACCGGACCTCGTAGACTTGTGCTAAACGATGTTACGGGATTAAAAAGCCATGTGAGACTTTGTAAATGCTTTTTGTGTGTGAAATCTGGCTCAGGTATCGCTACAGCAGGACTTATTATCTAGTGCACATCATTGCAAAGCTCATTAAAAGCCATTCTGAAAACAATGTGATCAACAGAGGTTAAGAGACACGCCACTTCCTGTGAAGTAACCCCTCATCCTAGAAGTGACCGTCCGCCTAGAGTAAAATTGTCCAGAGCTGTGGAAAATAACAAACAGAATCAATCTGTGCTTTCACCAGCTGCTCCTCTGCTGCGTGTCAGGAAGCATCGAGTCAGACTGCTGTTTGAGAGGAAGAATCAATTCTCTCCTAAATCTGAGAGAAATGTAAAGGGAAGGTAGTTTTATTTAAAATCTCCAGAAGGCGTCTGGATCCCAGAGAACAAATAGGTAGAAAGGCTAGGAAAAGGGAAGATTTTGTGAGAAAGGGCACTGCTAGAAATTACACACACCATGTGGGTAAACAAATCACTAAAGAATCTCTAATGTGTAATAAGTCAAGTGTTTGGCTGAATGAAATGAATACTCTGACCTTCCATCAAGAGAATGCAATGCCGATTGCGTTTCTTTTTTTTTTTTTTTGGCGCTATAGTTTCCGAAACTGCTCAGGGTCTTGCGCCTGCTGATGACGTCATCATAATACGGCAATACCATTCGGCCAAAATATATTGCATCTTTTTTCAATTCTGTTTTTTCACATAGGTTTTGGAAAGAGTTTAGCAGTTTTGTTATTAAATTTGTGTTTCTTACAACCTAAATGTTTTCGAACGTCGTGAAGTCGTATATCCAGCCAATCATCTAGTGTGACGTCATTTAAAGGAGCAGGACCCTGAGCCGGCCAGAAGGAAAAATGGCGTCTAATATGGCGTCCTCCAAAGACAGTAGACAGATTTTATGGTTATGTCACAAAGCCACTGTTATTTCCAAGGACTGGACATCATTTTATTCATTTTCAACAACATTTTGATGGATATTTCCAGAGATTAAAGGTAAAACGACACACTGCCGCTTTAAGAAAGTGTTAGGATGTTACGTTAGAAGGTCATGTATGTTGGAAATGAAGAGGTGAGGATGCTGAAGAGGAACGATGAGTGTAGAGGAGGAGACATTTTAGATGAATGTGCCTGTTTTGTTGAAAAGAAAATGCTTGTTTAGCTTTTTGGCAGCTGTGTCCGCCTTCTTAGTTCTGTGATTGCACAAAAAATCAATGAAACAGATGATTATTGAGCTGTTGGGTATTTTTTCAATGCTAAAAGAGCACAACTCCTCATCATTTTAATAATCCAATAAAAGCCCAGGCCTCTGCTTACTTCAGATAATATGTTTTGTTTTGTGTTGGTGGAATTAAAACTGTACTAGTTAATTCAGTTACAGTCGATATATGAATAATGCATCTTTTTATTAATTAAAATTCACAAGTGTACAATCAGTGACACAGATGTAATGTTTTGTGACTCAGATTTCTTTTTGCATATCAGTTTCTGAGTGCAGCTTGGTCAGTAGAAACTAGCCCACACTCTCACTTTTGTATTTCTGTATTATAGGCTTAATTCATTTATGACATCATGAGAAATCCAAGATCTTTTTCTTCTGTGAAGCTATAATTAAATATAGTGAGTGGTCTTTTAAGTTTCAAAGCTTGTCATCTCATCACTGTAGAAGGAGAGCTTTTTGTTTCGTGACACGGGAATCAGGTTTCTGGGTTTTGACTCAGGAGATTGAACCCTGGGCATTATTCTAATACCTCATTTTTGTGGTTGTGGTTTTTCTGGCATGCACAGATTGAACCTCCTGTAGATGAAACCAGACACAAAGATATGCTTATTTCTTTTAAATCTTGCATACAATGTTTGAACGTGGCTGTGTCCCTCTCTGTCACTGCGTTGCACAGTACTGGAATTTTATTTTGCGTGTCAACAGAACTTCTGTTTATACATTTATACCTGCCTAGGTTTTCCTTTTTGACCAAATATGACATAAAGAATTTAAACCTTGTGTAGTATTTTTACTATAGACATGTGCTAGTAATTGCAACTGTACATTAAAAGTGTATTTATTTTTCAACATAAAGAATTACGCCGCGTGTTTTATATGTGTGGTTATGGTGTCAAAAATGTAAATTAGAATGTAAAATCTTTACTAAATTTATTCTTTCAAATGACTTTTTGTCGTCTGCTTATTTTGATGTTAAGTTTGAAAAACAGGTTCTGGTCTTAAAATTAGAATATCATGACAAAGTTGATTTATTTCAATAACTCATTTCAAAAAGTGAAACTTTTATATTTAGATTAATTCAATACGCACAGATTGATATTTTAAATATTAACTGTTTTGAAATTTTGATGATGAAATCCCTAATTCAGTAACTCAGAACATTTGAATATCAATTAAGAGCAATGCAAAAAAAAATCACTTTTAGAAATGTTGGCCAACTGAAAAGTATGAATATGTACAACACTCAATAGTTAGTTGAGGTCCGTTTGGCCTGGAGTTGATCAGCCTGTTTGCAGTGCTCAGCTGCTCATACATGGTGCTCTGATAATGGCCTTCAACTCTTAAGAATTGTTGGGTCTGGTGCACCTTCCTCTTCACAATACCCCATAGATTTTCTATGGAGTTAAGGTCAGGTGAGTTTCCTGGCCAATCAAGGACAAGGATTAGCCTTGCAAAGTTTGGTCTAGGAACGCTCCATTGGAGCCTCTGCAGCCCCTAGCAGCATTCTGGCTGGCCAATTACAGCTCTCTATAAGGGTTTCAATCCTTTGTGGACCAATCACAGCGCTTTATCCACTTTGTGGGCCGATCAGGACCCTCTGTTCGTCTGGTGGGTGGGATGATGCAACATAGAGGAACAAGATGGTGACAGCTAGTTTGAAATGGCTTTTACATCAATTTAGGACTATCTGGACTAAGGATTTATTAGAATCAGGAGCAGATAGATGCATTTAAGTTATTTTTTTTAGAAAAAATTATGTCTTTTCACCTTCTTCAATTGCGGACTGCATCATTTACAGACATTCGTTGCGGTGAGTATATCACATTGTTCATTGTCCAGCAGCATGCAGCGATCGATTGAAAGACAATGGTAGAACCCGCCCCACAACCGAGAGCCATCAATGGAGGCTAGGCCAGGAATAACATGGTCCTTAAACCAGGTACTGGTAGCTTTGGCCATGCGTGCAGGTGCCAAGTCCTGTTGGAAAATGAAATTGCATCTCCATAAATATGAGAGACATAATAAGATACCTTTCGTCAAACATTTTGACAGGTCTATTGTTCTTTGACCTTTTTGACCTTTCAGTCCTATTGTTCATTTTGACCCTTGACCTTGCCCCCCTTTCCTATCATTAATCAAATGGACAGGTGTATTGTTCAATCCATGCCCCCCCCTTCCGTATCATTAATCAAATGGACATGTGTATTGTTGATCGTCCAGATGGCCTAGACCCCCCACGCCGCATCATCAATGGCGTATTGTTGAGCGTCCATATGTCCATGATCCCCCACGTCATAGGCTAATGTGTGTAATGGTGCGTGAAGTTTCTTATTGTGTTACCCCAGTGGTTCCCACAGCCCCCTCCCTTCTGAGTGTATTCCTATAGTGGATAACTCTTTAAAAGCTCAGATCTGTCCGAATGGTGAAAAGCCAAGCTCTAAGAAAAAATGATGAACCACGAGGAGATGCATGAAGCACCAACCAGCCCTTACTGGCACACCATATCAGTCTAACCTCGTGGACTTTTTATATCAAACATGACATGGCTCACTGACAGTGGATGAGTGCGGCCTAACTGTTGTGAATGACAGCCCCACACGCTGGTCAAGTACTTATGAAATGGTTGCAGGTCTCCTCAAAGTTAAAGAATCTGACTGTAGAATGGGGTGGGTCTGCTTGCTTGCTCTCGAGACTCAGCCATCTGGCAGATGTTCACATTGGATTTCGTATGTTCAGTCTTAAACTTTGTGTTTAAATGTGTAAATATTTACATGCAGCTCACTGACACTTTTTGACCAGAACTAAAACTATTGTGTAAAACTCTCTGTCCAGCAGCACATCAAATTAATGGCTGTAAGCACACACACACACACACACACACACACACACACATACACACACACACACACACACACACACACACACACACACACTTAAAGCACTTCCCCCTTTCAGAAAATGTCTGACTCTCTCTGGTTTACCAACTCTAAACACCATTCAGACATTTCTCTCACTTCACAAAAGCAATGGTTTACCATCCTAAACCATTTATGGTTCTATTGTAAAGCACCCTGCATACTCAAGCCTATAAGAATAAAAGTTGATCCTTACCTCAGCATGACGCTTAGTCGACAACTCACAAAGCAAATGACTCTGTATTGTTCTGCAGGTGGGTTTGTTTGAAAGAGTGCCAGGAAGTTGGTCAACAAAGATCTGTTGAGCTTTCTTAAAGTTCATTCTAACCAAGCTGGCACGGCCGGCGACTTCTGACAAAGCAATTGACTTCCTTTTTTTTGCAGGTGGCGGGAAAGTTTTAAAACAAAGAACTGGCTGAATCGACAACACACAAAAGCAAATGACATGCTATTGTTTCAAAGAGCTATTTAGGTGAACAGCATCTTTGGTTCGTCATCATCAGCAGTGAAAGCTTAACCATCGCCTCCTGCCTTTAGTGTCACATTTTGTGACTTTTTATTTTCACTGTCAATCACACACACACACACACACACACACACACACACACACACACACACACACACACACACACACACACATTGCTTCCTGCCTTAGAGAAAGGTTTGATCCTTTTTGTAGGACCTATAACAGCTGAATTAAATAAAAAGCTGTTTATGAGGTTTGTTTTTTTGGGAGGGGTGGATTAGTAAAGTCTCAGAGCAGACGTACCTTCTTTATCAAACATTTAATGTCTTACCTCTCAGAATAGTTAAACTAAGGCACATGCATGTCGTAAACGGATTTACACACGAGTGAAGGAGCTGCTACATTTTATCCATTATTAAGGAAACATAACCGATTTCAGGAAGAAATGTCCGGTACAAAACCGGTCCGGTATTATTTTTTGGATCGTAAAGGTTTTTTTATTTATGCTCTGGGGAGTTTTGAAGAAGCAATGGATACGAGTTAAACACACACACACACACACACACACACACACACACACACACACACACACACACACCTTTCAGAAAATGTCTGACTCTCTATGGGTTACCAACTCTAATCAGCCATTCAATCATTTGTCTACTTATACAACAAAGCAAATGACTGTATTGTTTATAAACATTTTTTTTCCGACCAATCGCAACCGTTTTCTATTCAAGATTTTTTTAAACAGCGGTATAAAATGTAAAGCGCATTTTCGGAGTCGTGATTTGAGGTGTAACAAGCTAAGATGACGGGTAAGTTTTTAACTTAAGACGCAAATCTTTTTTTTCTCTTTCTGGTTTAACATCTTTATTTTCAGACGCTATTGTCATATCGGACGACGAGTGGGAAGAAATTCCTATAGAGGAATTAACTTGTAAAACACCGGTACCTTTTCACCTGGATGATTTGTCTAAAATTAACCGTGCGGTCGACAATCTGAGTGAGTGGATTTTATAAATATATACGTAACGTTCTTTTCTTCAGCTGAGAAATATCTCATTTTACAGAAAAGGAGGGGGTTCAACCTTACCCCGGAAGTGATAACTTTTACCCAACCATGCCTCCATCCACCAGCCGAACCGTCTTACATTCGAATCAGCCCAGCCAGACCGTCAGATCACAAGCGAACGCGAAAGCTGTTCGTTACAGGACCATCACACCACAGACGATCCTCGAAGCTGGTAAAAATAGTGATTAATTAATCAAAGATGTGTCGTTCATATTTATCGTTTTTATTCTCCAGAGCAACGGCCGACGGCCTACGCACCCCCAATATCTCAGCCCCCACCACCTCCACCCCCTTCTACTGCGCAGACGGATGGTAACGATAAAAAACAACTGATTAATAAGTCAAAGATGACTCGTTCACATTTACCGTTGTTTTTATCCTTTCAGAACAACATCCGACAGCCGCTTCAATATCTCTGCCCACACCTCCTCCTCCTCCTCCCCCTTCTCCTGCACAGGGTAAGATATATATAAAAAGGTGGTTATTTACTTCAAAGATGATTCGTTCATATTTTTCCTTGTTTTTATTCTTTCAGATCAATCCGACAGCGACTCTGAAACCGCTGAACGTGCTCCTGAGCAGCCAGCCGGTAAGCTGTTTCACAAAACCGCTCCGCAGCGTATATTAAATTTTGAAGTAAAAAATATGATGCTTTTTATCCTTTCAGATGAAGAGGAAGAGAACGCCCCACCTCCTGCACCTGTACAGAGTAAGTTAAATTTATATATATATAATTTATTTAAAAGCTCGTTCATTTTATTTATTTTTATTTATTTTTTCATCAGAAAAACGATTGAAGAAGAAGAAGCGGGGCAGATTTACGCCACTTCAGCGATTAAACAGGATGAAAATGGGCTACCTGCTCCTACAAGTGAACTCCGGCCTGGTGGATGTGGTGCAACAAGTTCTGGCTCTGTAAAGGAGGACGCAGATTTTTTTCTTCATTTTTAGTAGGTTTTTAATGTATTTTGTATCATGAGTGAAAATTGGTTTGATGACCTTTCAGATTTGTTTGAAGTAGATGATGAATTAAACGTAGATGATGAATTATTAGATAGAATTTTAGCCAGCCAAAATCCCTCAGAGGAGGAGGCCGATAATTTGGTGTTAACTGACTGGTTTGATGTAAGCGGACTGAGTGAAGTAGATGAATTAGCTTCAGATAGTGAGATTTTAGCATCCCAAGCCGTTTCAAACGAGGTCGATCAAATTCTAGCAAATTCAGATCCACCTTCATCAGAAGCAATAAACGAAATTTTCAGACAAATAGAACACCAGCAGCGCGTAAACGAGATCGATCAAATACTAGCAAATTCAGATGAGCCATCTCCACAAGCTGTAGATGAAATTTTGAGACAAACAGAACAACGGCAGATCGGAGGGAGCGTAAACGCAGCTTTTAACCAGCGTGAAATTAGAGAGAGAGTGTCTTTTCAAGCAATCAACGACCCAGCCGAGTTTTATATTAATCTGATGGAAATATTAAGCAGGTTTGCTGAAAGAGGAAGCCAGATCGCACGTCCCAATGATAGAGTACAGTTTGAAATTAATACTTTACACACGACGCACCACGTTAATTTTAATTATGACGGATCAAATATGTTAAATCAGCTTCAGTATTTACTGGATCTGTTAGTCCAATCAAATGAAGCATTAGAGGCCGACAACGAATTTAATTTCAGACTGCAGGTGATAAATAACCCTTCTGGCGGCGGGAAACGAAAAATCGAAACCATTCTGGATCACGAATTAGTCAATAAAAAACGAAACCATCTCATTTGCCCTCCAGAGGCCAATCAGCCGTTGTGTTTTGCGCTAAGCATAGCCGGACTCTTAAATCCCTCAGCGAGAGATACAGAATTATTGAATGTGGCTAAAAATATTCATCAACAGGCAGGGCTTCAGGAGCAATCAACCATTTCATTTAGCGACGTGATTCGATTTGAAAATATTGTTCAAAGAAAAATAATCATTTTTTACAGATCCGACAGAATCATTTCTAAATTTGAAACAGATTTTAGCGATCGGTCAAATCCGTTGTTCATTTTGCTACTGAATCAACATTATTACGGCATAAAAAATATTAAAGGTTTCTTAGGAGCCAAATATTTTTGTTCTGGGTGCTTTTCCCCTTATAATAACATGAACGGACATCATTGTAAATGGTTCTGTCGCGTGTGTAATACCGATTTATGCAAACGGACAGAAACGTCTCTCATCACATGTTCTGATTGTAATCGAATATGCCAAAATGTAATATGTTTTCAAACTCACAAAACACCTGTTTTCAGGCCTCAAGCAAACAGGGCAGTTTCTCCTTGCGAAATGTTTAAAAAATGCACCATTTGTAAACAAACTTATTACATCGCCATGGGTGGAAATGGCTCACAGCACGTTTGCTCAGCGACCAAATGCATTGTTTGCAAACAGTCGGTGGTCACGGATGATCATCGCTGTTTTATTCAGCTTGAAAAAAAAGATGACGGTTTAACGGAAAAGGTTATTTATTACGACACTGAAACGTTTACGGATCAGAACGGTGTGCATACACCTTTTTTAATCTGTGCAAAATCCGATTCAGGCGACGTTTGGGAGAAATTTGGTTTAGATTGCATTAAAGATTTTATTATGCAGATGCGTCGTCCTAAATTCAGCAATTATACATTTGTTGCACACAATGCGCGCGGATTTGATGCTTATATAATTTTGAGAGCTATGTGTCAATTAAAAATTGTTCCCAAAAATATACTCATGCAAGGCTGTAAAATCCTGAGTTTTCACGATCCAGATTTCGGGATGAGATTCATAGATTCCTTAAGTTTTCTCATGATGAAATTAGCCAACCTTCCAGCTGCTTTGGGCTTTACAGATAAAACTAAAGGTTATTTTCCTCACAGATTTTCATCGCTTGAACATCTGAATTATAAAGGACCTTATCCAGATGTCAGCCATTATGGGTTTGAACAAATGTCTCCGGAGCATAAAAAAATATTTTTAGAATGGTACACCGATGTGACTAAACAGCAGCTGTTTGATTTCAGGCAGGAGGCCATGCTTTATTGTAGAAACGATGTGGAAATTCTGCGTAAAGCATGCGGTATTTTCAGAGAGGAGTTTTTTAATGAAACAGGTATCGATCCGCTGAAATCTGTCACGATCGCTTCAGCTTGCATGCGCGTGTTTAGATCAAAATTCCTAAAACCAGATACATTGGCCATCCCTTGTCCGCTCGGCTATCGACCGCAACAAAAACCATTTTCAAGTTCAAGCATCGTTTGGCTGGAATGGGTTTCACGCAGTCAAAATGTAGACATTCAACACGCTTTAACGCCTTTGGGGGAGTATAAAGTGGGAGATTTTTATATCGACGGATATGCTGTGATTTCAGGCGTTGAACAAGGGTTTGAGTTTATGGGTTGTTTTTTCCACGGCTGTCCAAAATGTTTCTTACAGTCATCCATATGTCCTCTGAGAAAAATCACTTTTGGTGAAATTTATGACAAAACCGTCGAAAAGCTTCAGTCGTTGGAAACTGTGCATCGATTAAAAATGAATGTCATTTGGGAACATGATTGGCAGGAGATGGTAAAAACTGATCCGGACGTGAAACAGTTTGTCTCAAGATTTGACCCCCCGCCAGCTCCTCTCTCACCTCGTGAAGCCCTGTATGGAGGCAGAACTTGTCCGGTTCGGCTGAGGCATTCGGCTCAGAGCGGTGAAAAAAATCCACTATGTGGATTTTACGAGTCTGTACCCTTATGTAAATGCCACACAGACTTATCCCATAAGCCATCCCAAAATTCATGTTAAAAATTTCAGAGATCCAAGTCACTATTTTGGCTTGATTAAAGCTGTCGTTTTGCCACCCAGAAAACTGTTTTTCCCTGTTCTGCCTTTTAAAACATCCAAAGGTAAACTTGTTTTTACACTATGTCGTACATGTGCTGAAATGAATAATCAATCTGATTCTTGTTCACACAGCGCGTCTTAACGTGCTTTGACGGGGGTTTGGGTGAGTGTAGAGTTCAATTATGCTTTGGAGTCAGGTTACCGTCTGGTGAAAATGATTGAAGTCTGGGATTTTGAGAAAAGCAGTAAAGACGTGTTTGCAGGTTACATTAACACGTTTCTGAAGCAAAAACAACAAGCGTCTGGTTTTCCTGAAGGATTGATTGACGATGAGTCTAAAGAAAATACATTCAGGACTACCAACTTCATCAGGGGATACAATTAGATGAGTCTAAGATTCAACACAATCCTGCTAAGCGTGCCATTTCAAAATTATGTCTCAATTCACTCTGGGGAAAGTTTGGCCAAAGAGATGATCTTGTACAAACCACATTTGTTCAAAAACCTGATGAATTTTTTGACATTCTGTTTTCAGGGAAATACAAAGTTAAATTCTTCAGCTTTGTCACTTCAGGAGCCGTTCTGGTGCAGCACAGTTTGACAGAAAAATGCCTAACGACTCCTGGCAGAAGCAACAACATATTTATCGCCGCTTTCACCACAACTTATGCCAGATTGAAATTATTAAATGCGTTGAACAAACTGGGAAATCGCGTCATTTATTACGATACAGATTCTATAATTTATTCTGTCAAAGAGAATGAGTGTGTTTTACCAACAGGACCGCTGCTGGGGGATTTAACCGATGAACTGCACGGCGATTCCATTATGGATTCTGTTTCAGCTGGTCCTAAAACGTATGCTTACAAAACCCGGGACCGCCAGCAGGTGGTGATAAAGGCTAAGGGTATCACACAGTCATTCATTTCATCTGATCACATCAATTTTGACAGCTTGGCGCAGCTGGTTGAGGGGTACATCGCTGGAGAAAGGGGAAGATTTTTGCAAACTCGGCAGGAGATCGTCAAGAGGGATAAAAAAGGCCTCACTCTCTCGAATGTTTCATTTGTGAAAAGGTTTCGTGTGATTTTTGATAAGCGGAGGTTATTTGCTGACGGCAGTACAGAACCATTTGGGTATTAAAAATGGAAACTGATTTTGACGCTAGACTGAAATCTCCATTCAGTGTACAAATTGCTGGTCCGTCAGGCTGTGGAAAAACCTTTTTTGTAAAAAGTATTTTGGAAAATTGTATGCAATGTTTAACTGAAATGCCAAAAAACATCGTGTGGTTTTTTACATCTTATCAACCTATGTATGATGATCTTTGTAATAAAAGTATTAGTTTCATTCAAGGTCTCCCGCTTTCATTCGACGATGATGATTTATTTCCATCGGGTCAAAACCACTTGGTGATCTTGGATGACATGATGTCTCAAACGTCCAGCCATACTGGAGTGTTAAAATTATTTACGCAGCTGAGACATCACAGAAATATGAGCGTCATTTTAATCACTCAAAATGTTTTTCATCAAGGAAAACATAGTCGTTCCATCAGCTTAAACACCAATTATTTGATTTTGTTTAAAAACCCTCGAGATAAATTGCAAATCAATGTTTTAGCAAATCAAATATATCCTACCCAAAAAAGATATTTTATGGAGAGTTTTCAAGACGCTACGTCAGAACCGTACGGTTATTTAATTGTGGATTTAAAAGCGGAAACGCCAGAATCTTTTCGTCTTCGCACGGGTTTACTTCCGAATCAGCTCACTGCGGTGTATCTGTCTAAAACAGAGCCATGTCAGCCCGGATAAAACGCAACGCCAAGATTCTACGTGCTTTGTCACGTATGAAGCCTCGCCAACGTCAGGAGTTTTTAAAAGGGTGCTCCGAGGACGTTCTCAAGGCTTTGTGCGAGATAGCTTTAAACGTGATCAAAGGAAATATACGTCTGTCGCCGCATCAATTTCAAAAGTTGTCTAGAAGCAAAGAATTGCTCAGACAGTTGACTCATAACAAAACTAGCCTTTTAAAAAAAAAGAAGCTTTTAGTCGGCCAGAAAGGCGGATTTCTACCCATACTACTAGCTGCCGCAGCGCCTCTGATCGGCGAACTGATAGGTGGGTTAATAAGGAAATAAACGATGACTTCTCAAAAAATGTTTATGGTGACCCCCCCAACAATTACGTCAGCTTGTTAAACCTACGATACGGGACGTGGCTGAAGAGAATCTTGACTCTGAAATGAAATTAATTATGCAGGAGACGGGATTAACGCCGTATGAGAAAATTAAAAAATACAATGCGCTGCTACAGCGTTATTTAAAGCTGTTGAGAGGTGGTTTACACGAAAGTGCACCTCCCACTGAACCGCCCGCTGTGACGGCTGAGCCTACGTCAGCTGTAGAAACAGCAGCTGACACACTCATTAATGAAACGCTACAGAATCTTCCTGTACGCGGAAGAAAAAACGCCGAGTACTTGCTGAAAATGACACGATTAAACTGGACTCCGACGGGGGAATTTAAATATAAAGGCGATGTGCAGAAAGGATCACACATCCTTGACTTGATTAAAAGCATCAGCAACCCGTTAAAAAAACATCCACAATCAGAACCGACGGGTTGGACTCCTTTCCTAAAAACTCTAGTAGAAAAAAATGTACCCTTATCTATCGTGTCCAATCCGCTAGCGAAACGTCAGATTACGCAACTCAGGAACGGAGGGGTTGTGCTTCCGGATTCTGAAGACGGTGTTTTGAAGAAAAAAAAGAAAAAACCGAGGAGAAATATCATTTTATCACCAAGCTGGAGTGATGTCCCCACTTTGAAGAAATGGATCAGCTTTACACCTTAACTCTCTTGTTTGTTCAATAAAACTTTATTCAAAACAAATTTCACAGTCCGTGACATTCTTTAAACATTTCAAAAGTACAATTCACCTGTGTGAAGTATACATCATGACGTTTGATACAATTTGAAAATTTTTTAACAAAATGATAAACCATAGCATCATTTTTATCTACATTTTTATGATATTTAGACAGAATTTGTTTCAGAGAAAGTCCACAAGCCTTATGACACAGGAAAAAAACACAATGCTGGCCACAACGGTCGGATGCAAAACTCTGTAGCTGATGATCTTGATATTGTATTCGTGAACAACATTTTGTTAGAAAATTCAGGATGTTTTCAGGGTAATATTTAAATTCAGGCGATAGACCGTAAGAGTCAAAAAATGTCCCGAGGCCATTTTGTTCCACAGCTAGCGCCAACCAGTGTTCACCGGGTAAATGGACAGGATGAGTGTTTACCACAAAGTAGGCCGGTAGTCGAATGTTTTTTGGGACGGTAGACAGCTGATCAGACGCGTACACGCCGCAAAAATAATCTCCCAGCAGGTTCGATAATATACCGTCCAATTGGTGATTATCCATTAATAATAATCCACCAATACCTCTCTCTTTGAGTTTATCTCCAGAATGGAGTCGTAACACGCATACACAATGAGTGTAGCCGTGGCTCTCAGAGGTTCCCCAAAGCGCATCTCCATCCTCAGGTTGCTGGTGGAAACGGTTGAAAGCGCCTCCGAGTCATCCACTGTGTTCAGATTAAAGGCAAAGAGTGTATACCCCTGTTGATATTCCAACCTATTAATCGATAGAGGTAAATCTTTCAATTGTCTGGAGGTAGCTGTAAACAGATTATAAAATTCTCTGACCGATGTTCCCTGGTAAAAAGTAGGTTGAAAGGCTTTCGATGGAATCTGTTTTCCGTCTCTGGACAACGCCAGATATTCCACATTCATGTGGCGAAAATTAAACGGCGAAAGGTCTCTACGTCCTGTGTAAGCCTCGTGATCCACCAATCCCAAGACGATATATTTAGGAATGGCGCCGAGAAAGAGGTTCTCCAGATTACATATGCTCGAATTTTGTGGAATGGAATAAGTTTTGACGGTCACTCGTGAGAGCGGATACATGGCGTTTGCTTTAGTAAAGCAGACTCGTGACCCAAACGTACGGCGGGTGAAATATTAACTTTCTTCACAAAAAGCGATGCACCCAGCAGTTTCAGTTTGTAGGTGGAATCACGCGCCCCCATCAGGCAAAAAGCATCACACGTGCGTGTCAGTTTAATTCTGAGATCGACAGAATTTAAAAGAAGTCTTTCACAGAAAAATATATCAGAATGCAGGGGTCCTATCAGATCCACTTCTCTGGAGTTTTCTGTAAAAGTCGCTCGTTGATTAAGGCCTAAATTGCGTCCGTTAATTACAACGGTGGAATCGTGCGCACCTGCGGTGTCTTTGAAGAACAATCCCGCGCTGAATTGAGAATTCAAACTCGCTTCAGAAAAGTTCAGCAGGGTTTCGATGATCGCCCTGTAAGGGTGCGTGGCGCTGGACTGTGAAATCAGACGATCGCCGAGAACCACGTCACATTGTGAGAAAATCGTGTTTATCGGGTAATTAATCAGACCGGTGGCAGCACCATCATCTAGCGGGCTGCCGTCATCGTTTGTAATTTTCACCCGCAAAAATAGAAGAGTGTCGTTTAAATCCAAATATTTTTCTCCATCTCCGGGGACAAAAAAATTCTACAGGCCCGCCGTCCGTCAGGGCCGCTATGGGTAAAATTTTGCTGTAGATCTTATCTTCGATAGACAACTGCGTCATGGGTACGGTGAAGAGGTCCAATTCACTCAGCGTACATTCTGACGATTTGTTGTGGAGCAGTGACATGATTAAAAAATATCAGAGCCCGTCTGACGAGACTTCTTCCTCTTTTGCTTGCGTTTTGTAACTGGAGCTTTGATGCGTCGGTCGCTTCGTGATGTAGATGTCTTTAAACGCCTGCCGGGGGGTCTTTTGCGAACACGCCTCGACAGAACCATGAGGCCTGACCCCTCTTGGGCATTAGGGTCATTGATTTTACCGACGGCTCTCGTCAACACATCTGACACGATTCCTGTAGCGGCCTTTTTGAGATGCGGTTTAGCCAGAGCAAATCCTTTTTTAACAAAAGGTGATATGAATCGAAACAGTCTTGAAAATATCGATCCAAAGCCACGTCCGTACATATAAGGAACACCGCTAAAACCTGGTAAACCATGACCGGCCTGAGTGACGTAATAATTGATAAAACGGTTGGGATCGTTTCTCTGCAGGTGATAAATCATGTCTGCAAGACGTACGAGCGTAACTGACTCTCTCACCCTGTTTCACAAGCGTTATATTATTGTATTTCTCTGATGTGCGGGCCTGAAATGAAGCCTCACCGTTGTTTTTCCGTATAAGAAGTGAATCGGCTCATTCTGATCAGATTTTATTTCGATATGAATGCTTTCTATATGATTCGTAGAAACGCTGATGTAATCCACAGGATTAAACACATGAGTGACCGTGTGACCGAAGGTCCCTTCAACTTTCACCGTACGTAATAAAGGCGCAAAGACGTCGCCGACCAACTGCTCGGTCACGACATCCGTGTAGCAGTAAAATTGATATAGACCGCCTGTTAAATCGGGTGGGTGAGGCGCCGATTTGATCGGTTCATCGAGGCCTGAAGTACCTTCAGGCGTCAACCACTCACCCGCGTTGAAACCTAACAGGTAGGCCAGAGGCGCTAAAAATCTAAATTCTATTTCATCGCCGATCTGATATTTGAGAATGGGGTCGGGGAATCTGTGAATGAGATAGAAATCAGGATCAATCTTTCTCATAGCAGTCTCACATTCCATTCTAAGTGTTTGGATAGCTTTATAATATCCGGGAGTAATCGGAGCTCTGTTGATTTTCTTAGGTTCTTTCACTCGTCGCCATTCAACAAACGCACGATCGTTCGGTAAATTAAACCACGAGTGCACGTAAGTGATTTCAGACAGTCCCACTTGCCACCTGCCATTGAGATTGATGTGACGGGCTAGATCGGTTCTGTAACTGGCAATCGTGTTATTTTTAAACACTTCGTTACTGGCGTTAGAGGGCAATGTGATATAAAAACCCTCCTCTAGTCTCAGATCCATTTTTTTTATTGTATCTGTTTTTAAACGTCGTGCATGTCTGAGGCTTTAATCCAACTGGAAAATTTTTGAGGCCAGCCAAGCCATTTAACAAAAACTTGCTTCTGGCCTCTGTAAGTTCTGCGCTTTAAAATTTTTTCAACGTGGAAGGATCGTTCGGTCGATAAGTTTACTTTCTGCAATTCGGGTTCGTAAAATGACCCTTCAATTTTTTCCCCATCAAAATCTTTGAGTTTATAAACCGGTGGTGCTCGATGAAGACACTCGTCCACTGTGAACAGCTCGTGCGTGAAACTCTGCTCATATTTTTTATCAAAAACACCTCTGAGTTTGGAAATTCTCACAACGTCACCCCTGTTAAACTTCATTTTCTTTGCAGGCTTCGGTGCGGTGGTCCCGTAAAGGTTGCGAAACACTTGCCATTGATTTTCCGTGTTAACTTCAAAGGGGGCCATTTTGATAGAAGTGTGGTAGCTATGATTATAACCTTTCACCAAATCTTGAATCACATCTATGTAGCGATGGGTGTTTTTGGCTGTGAAATATCTCCACATTCTACCTTTTAGAGTCCTGTTAAATCTCTCCACAATGCTGGCCTTTACGCTGCTGGCTGTGGCAAAATGCACAATTTCGTGTTTCTTCATGAGGGCTTCAAATTTCTTATTAAAAAATTCTTTACCAGAATCCGTTTGCAATTTTTTAGGGACACCGCTGTCTTTCAAAACTGAAGCAAAAGCTTCTGTAACATCTTTCCCCGATTTTTTTTTCAGGGCTCGTACATAGGCTTTCTTTGAAAATACATCTATGACGGTTAATAGGTAATTAAAGCCGTCGTTTGATTTTGACAAGGCCTGCATGTCGCATAAGTCAGCTTGAAACTGTTTTAGCGGCCCTGAGACAAAAACCTTATTTCTCGGAAAATTAACTCTTGCAGGTTTGTGAAGTGTATAGGCGTCTTGTTCTGAGAGAAAATCGCGAGCCTTATCCGATGAAACTTTCTCCCCAATATCTTGTTGTAAACCGGTTCTAAACCTTTCCACACCACCGTAACTACCCTGATGTTCTGGTGTAAAATAAACCTTTTTCATTACCTCCTCCATCTGTGATGAATGGTTGGTAAAAATGATGCATATTTGTTTTCATTAGTTCTTTTTATTTCATAAAATCACACAATCTATTGACGCTACCGTCAGAAATAAAATCTAATCATACTGTAAAAACAACAGCCATCAAATATGATGAATAAAATCAGAACTAAAATCTATTGACGCTAACGTCTGAAATAAAATCTAAACACTAGTCAGAACTAAAAACAGTTGTCAAATATAATGAATAAAATCACACAGTCTAATCATACTGTAAAAAACAGCCGTCAAATATAATCTAAACACTAGTCAGAACTAAAAACAGTCGTCAAATATAATGAATAAAATCACACAGTCTAATCATACTGTCGTCAAATATAATCTAAACACTAGTCAGAACTAAAATCTAATCATACTGTCATCAAATATAATAATAAAGTTGTAGAAGAGACCCTCCGCAGCTTGCTCACTCCATCACCACCCCGGACAGCACGTCCAGGTCAGCTTTGGATAGGCGATCGTACACCGGAAAAATGTCTTTGTGAATGGGCATCACAGCCCTGAATCCGTGCAGCTGCGTCACAGCCATGGTGAACAGAATCTCAGTGTCCAGAGGCTGGAAGCCGTGCAGACTGAGAAAACTTTGAAGAGCCGGAATCAGTTTAGGTGTTAAAACCCTGCGAATAATGTCCGTAAAGTGAAAATCGTAAAATAATTCATTTTCAGCTACGTAAAGACATTCGTGTTGCCGTTGACTGGGGTGATCGATCTTGCATCCGTGGCAGATGGTTGGTAAGTGAGCTTTGATCGCCATGTTGACCAAGTGAAGAAGACCCATTTTCACACGGTCTACTTTGTCTTCTGAAAACACCCAGTCAGGCAGACGGTGAGGCTCCTCATCGGTGCTCTGGATGTCGAGGGGTTGCACATCCTCCTCCTCATGACCTGGCGGCGGCTCAGGGTTTGATGTCACCAAAGGTGGATCAGCCCCGTTGACCCAGGGCCTGAATGGTACGTTCTCCGGAACCTCCATGATGGTGGGGAGTCGTGATAGGTTATCATCTGGAAAACACGGTGGCGCCGATGCGGGCCTTGGACTGCCGTTGTATCTCGGCGGTGGTGGTGATGGTAGCGATCTGGACCTCGGACTGGTGTTGTATCTCGGTGGTGATGAATCCGTTAGTACCCAGCTCGGTGGTGGGCTCCAAAGGTCTTTAAGGGTTGTCTGATTGTAGAACCCCGTCATGCTGATGCCTTAGATCGTCTGGATGAAATGGTTTCTAACTGTAAGCTCTTTATAACTAGTGCTGGGTGGGGGGGGGGGGGGGGGGGGGGGGGGGCGTGGTATGATGCGACATCCTCCTCCTCCTAAGGCAGGTCTTAGAACTCCAGCTTTTTTCGCACTGTCAGAATGTCGTTCCAACAGCGGCTGGTACGAAAAAGTGAAGTAATACGATCCTCCACTTCATTTATTTTTTCACACCAGGCTTCGAAAGGTACAACCTGTAGAAGGCGGTAAATTCCGCATACAGAATGCACATTTTCCAGCACAAAAAAGAGCTCAAATCCTCTCACACGGACCGAGGCCTTGAACATCCACTCTCCATCAGCATCCTCTTCCCCCTCCCATGAAGCGCTGAATGCTGTCACAGCGTTCTGGATTTCATCCAACGTTGGAAGAGCTTGCGGCCCGCTGCGATTGACTGGCGGACGAGGTCTCTCAGGATCATCTCTGTGCACCTTGCGTGGAACAGCCAGCCTGAGCACAGCCCAATCGTTGTAGGAGAGAACCGCTGGTGAGTTTGATAAATAGGATTTAAGAGGTTCCCCCTCAGCCACATCTTGGATTAAACACAGTTCCTTAGTGTCGTAGCTGAACCGGTACCCAAAACTACCGGTATAGCCGTAAGGCTCCAACTGCCATATTTGCTCCAAGATCTCTTTACCACCGAAAGGAGGAACCTGCACTCTGCAGATGTAGAATGTAGATTTGCGGGGAGCTCCAATTCCAGCTGGCATCTGATGTATAGCGATGGATTTTTCACAAAGCATGGTTTGTGACAGCGGCGTATCCATGCTCTCTTCTTTCACTTTTTGAGTTGAAGTTGAAGCGTCGGATGTAGTAGTAGTAGACACCTCTTCCTCGCAGCTTGGTGCTTCATGCATCTCCTCGTGGTTCATAATTTTTTCTTAGAGCTCGGCTTTTCACCATTCGGACAGATCTGAGCTTTTAAAGAGTTATCCACTATAGGAATACACTCAGAAGGGAGGGGGCTGTGGGAACCACTGGGGTAACACAATAAGAAACTTCACGCACCATTACACACATTAGCCTATGACGTGGGGGATCATGGACATCTGGACGCTCAACAATACGCCATTGATGATGCGGCGTGGGGGGTCTAGGCCATCTGGACGATCAACAATACACATGTCCATTTGATTAATGATACGGAAGGGGGGGCATGGATTGAACAATACACCTGTCCATTTGATTAATGATAGGAAAGGGGGGCAAGGTCAAGGGTCAAAATGAGCAATAGGACTGAAAGGTCAAAAAGGTCAAAGAACAATAGACCTGTCAAAATGTTTGACGAAAGGTATCTTATTATGTCTCTCTAATATGGTCGGCAGCAGGAAGCATGAAGTGCTCTAAAACCTGGTAGAAAGTTGTGTTGACCTTTGACCTCAGAAAACACAATGGACCAACACCAGCAGATGTCATGACACCCCAAACCATCACTGACTAGAAACTTTACACTGGACCTCAAGCAACATGGATTATGTGCCTCTTCTCTTTCAGACTCTGGGACCTCAATTTCCAAAGGAAATGCAAAGTTTACTTTGATCAGATAACATAACTTTGGACCACTCAGCAGCAGTCCAGTTCTTTTTGTCTTTAGTCCAGGTGAGACACTTCTGACGCTGTCTCTTGTTCAACAGTGGCTTGACACAAAGAATGCAACAGCTGAAACGATGTCTTGCAAACATCTGTGTGTGGTGGTTCTTGGAGCACTAACTCCAGATGCAGTCCACTCTTTGTGAATCTCCCCCACATTTTTTTATGAATTTTGTTTTAAAATCCTCTCCAGGGGTTATCGCTATTGTTGTACACTTTTTTCTACTACACCTTGTCCTTCCCTTTTCCTCTCTGTTAATGCGCTTGTACATAGAGCTCTGTGAACAACTAGCGTCTTAGCAATTACATGCATTGTTTGGGCAACTGTCAAGTCAGCAGTCTTCCCCATGAATGTGTAGCCTACAGAACTGGACTGAGCCCATTTAAAGGCATTTGAAGGTGTTTTCAGTTCATAACTGATTAGAATGTTGAACCGGGGGGTCTTCAATATTGAACCTTTCCACAAGATTCTAATATTCAGTGATACTGAAGTTGGGATTGTCAGTTGCCAGTTATAATCATCAAAATTTAAAATATATCAGTCTGTGTGTAATGGATGAATAATATACATGTTTCACCTTTTGAATTGAATTACTGAAATAAACCAACTTTGTCATGATATTGTAATTTTATGGCCAGCACCTGCATTAGGAAATTCCTGCTGTTTTTTATCTCAAGGGAGCTGTTGGCTGAAACATCAACAAAACAAAGTGTTTTGTTAAATTGTGGAGCTGGATTGTGCTTCACTTTTAACTTTTGTTTCATCTTTATGTTTATGTTTATTCATTTGGCAGATGCTTTTTTATCCAAAGCAACTTACAATTTATAACCTATAGGGCATGTTGTGATCTGTGGGGGAAGCCGGAGTACCTGGAGGAAACCCGCGCATGCATGGGGAGAACACGCAATTCCACGCAGAAAGGCCACAGCCCAGTTTCGAACCTGCAACATTCTTGCTGCGAGGCAACAGTGCTAACAACTGCGCCACCATGCAGCCTTCTTCTGTCTCCCCTCGTTACGTGTTGAAATGGTAAATAACCTGTATTTGATATAGCGCCTTCTAGAGTCCTGGAAGCCCCCCCCCCAAGGTGTTTTACAGCACAGTCAGTCATTCACTCATTCACACAGTGACACCCTGATGAGGATGAGCTACGATGTGCCCTGGGACGCACTGACAGAAGCGAGGCGGCCGAGCACTGGCATCACCGGTCCCTCTGACCTCCACCAGCAGGCAAAGGGGGGTTAAGTGTCTTGCCCAAGGACACAACAACAACAAACTGAGTGGGACTCAAACCTACAACCTTCTGATTATGGGGCAAGCACTTAACTCCTGTGCCACCGTCACCCCACGAGTCAATGTGACTCACCTGCCCATCGTTACCCTACCCACCTGCTTCCCTGATTAGCCTCATGTACATAAACCCTCTGTTTGTGCTTGTCTTAGTCTGATCCTTGTCTTGTCTTTCCATCATGTCGTCCTTCCTGTCAAACCAGAACAGAAACCGTATGCTAGGAATAGTTTATTACATTTAACAGAAAAGACAATATTAAGAACAACATATCAAAAGTAAAATCTAATCTGGATTAGCATATTTCAGAATAATGTGGATGAGGAAAACATTAAATTTAGATACTGGAACATTTCACGTTGATTCGCTTTTTGAATGATCTGGGAAAGAATAGTGGGCTTTTTTACAATCACAGTGACATTTTTACATTTTAAACTTGTATAATACAGTGTGTCCATAAAATGCTATACTTCCTGCAGCCCAGTCTTACCAATTAGAAAAACCTTTGACTCATTTTGACACCAACAGTCATGTTCAACATAAGAATATTTGATCATTTCTTTCTGATGCAAGTCATTATATTCATATTGCATCCCACATTTTCTTTACTTAGCCTCTTTCAAACAGGAAGATCTTATTGATTTAAGAGAGTCATGAAATTGACCCAGCAACCCTCCAGCTGCAGTCGTCTCCTCTTTCCCCATAGATACTCATTTATTCATCATTCCACTAATAATAAATAATCAACCAACAGGATCAGCAACAAGTGACCTAGAAACCCTAAAAACAGGACTTTCATTCATCAGCAGCACTCTGGTTACCCTGTCACCTGTTGCCTGGCAACAACATTTGGATCAAAATAATTACCCAATAACATTTGGTATATAAGTACAAATGCTAACTAGTCCTTTACTATCACTACTAATATGTGCTGCAAATTAATGTTGGTTTTTCAGAGCCAAGCTAACCTTATCTTTCTATTCATCCATGTGTTTCTTAAAAAGACTGAAGTATTTTTTTTATAAATATATATAATATATTCAAATATGTTAATAAAAAATATGTATCTTTTAGCAAATTTGTTTTTTTAGACAAAATATACAAGTTTGGAAAGTTCACATAGCTCGAACAGAAACACATCTAAATTCACATCCTGCATTTTCTAGGATTGCTAATTCAATTTAAAATATTCTATTTATGAGTGAGTTTAGGAATTGTGATTCATAAATAAAATGAAGGCCTGTAACTCTACTTTTTGTTAACTTAATTTGGTCCAAGTCAAGTAGACAAAAAATATATATATATAAATGCACATATAGTCAAAAAAATTTCCAGCTTCTCCCCCTTTTGTCCAGATGATAACAAAGCTGAACTCACCATTTCCATCTGATTGTGGCAGTTCCTTTGATGTCTGCGCAACACAATCCAGCACTGATGGGGGATAAAAGTGCTTCAGTGTTACAACTTTCCCCCCAAATATGCATTAATATGCTTGATGATGCATTTAGATTTTAAGCAGAAAATCTCCAATTGAGCAACTGCTGAAGAACAAAAAGCCTCGCAGCAATCCATCATCACTCTTCCCACAAGTATACTTGACTAACATTGCCCCATGCACTATATGAATAACAAAGACAAGGGCTTTTAGTAAACGACCATAACTCACAGAGAAACTGTTTATAGTTGTGGTATGCAGATCTGGCCCCAGTGAAGACCATTTGTTATTTACTGTTGGCCTGGTTCTGCTGCAGCCCTCTCTTATGGCGCAATCCAACAGGCACTGGTACAGCCTGTGACGTCTGGACATGAAGCAGGCAGTAGTAGTGGCTGAAGCTAATGGCCAAGTCTTCTCAGCGCTGAGAGGAAAATACACAACCGTAGTCTGTGAAAGTGACATGAATACAGTGTATCTAGAGTCTGTGTACATAGACTTTCCACTCAGACCTCTCTGTGAACCTGGCCGCCGGCCTGTTGAAGGCTTAAAGGCCTGGAAGGCTTGTTTGAGCTGCGTTGTAGTATCTCTGCCAGACAGCTGCTTGGTCAAACACATACACACAATTTATTAAGGTACCTTATTTTGCATTACAAACAATTTAAAAATAAATCTAGGTCTGTATAGATTTTAAATGTTAACCAAACATCAGGGTTTCTTACTTTAGGTTTGATGCTTTTGCTGCTTCTAGTTTTCAGAGGGATTTAAATCATTTTTTTCTGTCACATCTATGGCGTTGAGGAACAAGCAGTGAAGAAAAAATGCATCTGCATTGAAGAACAGTCTGAAATATCAAATGAGTGGTTCCACCCTTCCACTAGTGAGCTACTGAACTGATAAAGTCACTGATGAAAGCTACTCTGATGCTGTTTTGATCTGTTCAAAGATGCTGAGCAATACTGCCCTCCAGTGGCCAGCAGCATACCCGGCACCTCGTATGCTTGCAGCAACACCCCAAGCCACCAGTAGTGTGTGATGAGATTAAATGAGTTAACTGTCACTTGTAGGTTAACATAAATCAATATGAAGCATCACATGCAGGTGTGTATTTATAACAAGATGCCTGAGATTACATCAGTAGTCATATCCAGGCTAACATATGTGTGGTGAAGCTGCCGAATTCCCTCCAGGCTATAAGTATGATTTAATTTCAGGCATCAAATCCAGAGATGAGCAATATGCAGCATCTGATGTTGGAAAACTGCCCGCCTCTTAGATTTGTTTTTATAGCTGAAGTTTATGTATTTAAAGACAGCGGTGTAAGACATTATACTAGTAAGTCAAACTGGTGCTCTATAATTAAAAGACTGATTTAAAATGTGTGTAATAATCAAATAAATTACTTCGGAACAAAGTCAAAGATGTAGATCACCAAACACAAGCAAGCTTTGTGTGTGGAAATTTTCATTTTATTTTGCGTAGATAGCAAAGTGCTCCCTCTGAATTAAATATAGATGTTAGTTTGTAAAACATATGGACAATTTCAACCCTGGAATTTATCACTTTTTCCCATAGAAACAAACTAGAGCGGTTTTACATTTGCAGTAATTACAGCTTGTAATATGTTGTTATTATAGTGCTAATTACACGGCACATTGAATTTGCAATTATTCAGATGATAATTACAGCCTTTACACATCACTTTCATCCTAATAGAGATCTCAGCCTTTACACATCTTTACACTGAGAGGATTAACACATCTTGTTCGTATCATTTCTAAATCTTTGACGTATGAACAAAGCGTTAATTCTTTTCTGGTTCTGGCATCAGGCATGTTGAAGAGTGACATTTTACATTGCTGTAAAGCACATTGAGTTGCATTTGTATAGAAAAGGTGCTATATAAATAAAGGTGTATTGTCTTAAAGACATTTTCTACTTGTTTAGTGTGTAATTTATTCAAAGCAGCACTAAAAAGTATTTAGTACTTTAAGCTAATGCTTTCAAACTGATGTTAGTAGATGGGCTTACCCTAACCCTAACTTGAGCAAATTTCCATTGGACTGCAGCCCTCTGCTGAAGCTGCACTTAAAGCTGTTATAGCGAATCAGCTAGCGCAATTTTGAACGCAAACACTGTATCTTCGTGTATCTTCCTTGATAACCCTAACCCAAAACCCACAATGTCGGAGAATATGAGAATACTAAACACCAGTCCCCATTTTCTACATTCAAACGTCTTTTGTTTTCCGTGACTTCTAATTGGTTTTTCTTTTTGGGACTCTGGTAGTTTGTCCTAAAGTTGAAGTGGTAGCAGTCGGCTGTTTCTCCTCCGATATTATTGAACGGATCTCCTCTCACACCTGTGATGTTCTGGTGCTAAATATGCAAGTGCATTATAAATGGAGGAGGATCCAGGGAAGTTTGGCGGTTTGGCCAGAGTGCACGTGTCATCGTCAGGTTTTTAAACAAATGTGAGAAAACCACTTTAATAATTTTTTTCAGTTTTTTTTTCTTTCATCTCCTCAATATATTTATAGCTATCTGTTGTAGCAATCTGAGATTTCACTGAAATGTAAAGTGCATTACAAACAAAATCTATTATTATTATTATTATTATTGGTATGCTATGTTAGAACATTGTTAAGAGGCATGAAAAAATGTTTTAAGCTAATTTGTTTTCCAAATCTGTCATTACAGGTTTAAAGACATATACTAAGTAAGTTTTAGCGTGCTTTAACACCCCGTAGGGTCCTTTTTAACTCACTGTCATAAAACAAACAGTTGTAGACTAGTTTCCATAGCACAGAATGCCAGAAGCACCACTCGCTGAGGATGAGGATATGAGGAGATCGGGTAGAGACAAGAAAGCATCAATGACTGATGGTTTTACAGTTACAGTAAGAGGGGAATTCACATATAGGTTGTAGGGTGAACAGATGGTCATTGACTGAGCGGGGCGTGACTGTTACGCATGACAATCATATTTAGAAATAATTATGACCACAAGGAAAGTGAAAACATGCAAAAACAAAGCATACTAAATTTGTACTTATAAGCACAATAGGATGATTATTAGGTCTGTGTCCAGTTTGATTCCCTTATTTAGTCCGAGCTCTCGCAGTTCACAATACTTCTGATGTTGACCCCTATTGTGGTCGGACATTCTGTTTCATTTTTTTTTTAGCTCAGTCAGATAAAGGTTGTCTTTGTATCTTCGAAGACCGCCATGATGAACGTGATATGATAAATGCTAACCGGATATAGCGCATCTGCTCTGAGGTGGAAACACGGATAGCCATAAAGTGTTGCCGTGACATACATGACTTTATGAGACTTCAGGGCAGCTGTCCAGAGAGACTCAAGTTGCAAACGTATTCTGCCCACAAGGAGCGGAAGAGACTGAAAGTTGTTCATTCACTCTGGATAGTCGTTTTAGCAGCAAGAAACCTGTTTAAAAATATGAAAATGTTTCTTGTGTGCCTTCCATTTTTGTAATACAGGTAGGAACACTAATGGGAGGTCTCGATCTGCTTTACGGCAATAGCAGATTACTATGGAATTAGCTAAAAGAAAAGCTAGCAGCTAGCTTTTTCAGTTCACCAGTCATCAATAAAAAGCATTTTTGTTGGCATCATGGTGAAGCTTGGAAGTAAAAGTAAGACAGTAATCTCTTTGTAGTCAAAGCAAAGAGCTAAAACCAGAGTGAACATTGGTGTGGCCAACACTAGTTTGAGGGAGCTGAAGGAATCAACAAAATCACAAACTGATTGGGACCTGGCCTTGTAATTATATATTTTGTCCAACAGTGTGGATCTTTATATTTCGTAGCTCATTTAGTATCAGTTGTCTTGTGTTAGCTACAGCAGGTTGTGGTAGAATTGTTAACAGCTGTAATTCTGCTTTCAGCCAGTGGGGTGGTGTGTGTGTGTGGGGGGGGGGCAGGACCCATTCTTAGTGTTGCCGTCAACGGACATGATAAAAACAGTTGTTGGAGGCCAATTAACTTGTGTAAGAACGATCACTGTGACTGGAGAAAAATGACAAAAAAATACTCACAATTGTTTAAAAAGTGCATTTATTAAATTCATTATTTGGCACTTCACTTATTATAACTGGTCACACCTTTAACAAAAAACAAAAGTGAGCATTCCAAAGAAAGTTATGTCAAATTTACTGCCCAGCAGAAATTCAAAACGTTAGTGTCTAATAGAGCAGTTCTGTTCGGAGGTGTTAAAGAAGTCAATTTTACTACAGTTTGGAGCAACGAATAAATATTATTTTCACTGAAGTAAGCTTTAACTTTAGAACAAAAAAGGTAAAATTACAGAAAAGGATGTTTCAACTTTATCAAAATACTGATAACCAGAGATGCTCACAATTAGTTTCCTCAGAACAATATTGCAAAAGGAATTGGATAAAATACTTTACATTAACATGGCATACAGTATAAAGATATATATAAAAACATGCAGCACCGAGATGAGACTAAGGCCAGTAATATACTTGCTTTTTAAGATCGCGTTTAATCAGGTTGCGTCTAATTCACATACTTGCTGCTGCACTGCATGTAGTACTGGAGGATTCCACTAGGGGGCAGAGTGGAGAACTCAGACCAGGCAGAGTCCCGGGTGTGTGTGATACAACAAAAACAAACATGGCCGTCAATAGAAGATGTCAGTAACTGGTTAATTTTGAGCTCACAACTGAAAAAAAATAATAAAATAAAACAGAAGTGGTATCGTAGATGGTATGAAACATCTCTAAACCAGTGGAAAGGGTGTTTCGCCTGTTTGGTCAGCTCCCCTTACTGGTTACTCACATATTGCAGCTTGCAAACATGTTTTGCTTTAAATTTGAAGGAAGCGCAAAAACAACGCTTCAAACTGTTGCAAAGTATGCAAGGCAGCCATGATAGACACGCATATGCATAATTAAAAGCAAATTCAGTGGATACAGAAAGTATTCAGACCCCCATCAATGTTTCACTCCTTGTTAGCCATTTGCTAAAATCAATTTGTTTCTTCATTAATGTACAAACAACACCCCATACTGACAGAAAAACAGAATTTTAGAATTGTTTGCAGATTTATTATATAAGTATTCAGACCCTTGATGTGACACTCCCATTTAAGCCAGGTGTTTTCCATTACTTCTGATCATCCTTGAGATGGTCCTACACCTTCACTGGAGTCCAACTGCATGTGATTATACTAACTGGACTTGATTAGGAAAGCTATACCTGTCTAAATAAGACCTTACAGCTCACAACGCATGTCAGAGCAAATGAGAATCATGAGGTCAAAGGAACTGGCTGAAGAGCTCAGAGACAGAATTGTGGCAAGGAACAGATCTGACCATGGTTACAAAAAAGTCTCTGCTGCACTTAAGGTTCCTAAGAGCACAGTGGCCTCCATAATCCTTAAATGTAAGACATTTGGGATGACCAGAACCCTTTCTAGATCAGGCCGTCCAGCCAAACTGAGCTACCGGGGGAGAAGAGCCTTGGTGAGAGACGTAAAGAAGAACCCAAAGATCACTGTGGCTGAGCTCCAGAGTTGCAGTCAGAAGAAAGTTGTAGAAAGTCAACCGTCACTGCAGCTCTCAATCAGTCAGGGCTTTATGGCAGAGTAGTCCGTCGGAAGCCTCTCCTCAGTTCAAGACACATAAAAGCCCATGATCAGTTTACTACAACACACTTGAAGGACCCCGAGATGGAGAGAAATTAAATTATCTGATCTGATGAGACCAAGATAGAACCTTTTGGCCTTAATTCTAAGCAGTGTGTGGAAAAAAAAACCAGGCACTATTCCTTACTTGTCCAAAACAGTGCCCACAGTGAAGCATGGCGGTGGCCGCATCATGCCGTGGGGTGTTTTTCAACTGCAGGGTCAGGACGACGTTGCAATCGAGGGAACGATGAATACAGCCAAGTACAGGAATATCCTGGACAAGAACCTTCTCCAAAGTGCTCAGGACCTCAGACGGCTGAAGGTTTACCTGCCAACATGACAATGACCCTAAGCACACAGCTAAAACAACAAAGGAGTGGCTTCACGGCAACAACCTAAACCAAGTTGAGCATCTCTGGAGAGACCTAAAAATGGCTGTCCACCAACGTTCACCATCCAACCTGACAGAACTGGAGAGGATCTGCAAGGAGGAACGGCAGAGAATCCTCAAAGGAGTATGAAACTTGTAGCATCCTTACCAAGAAGACTCATGGCTACTAAATCCTGAGCAAAGGGTCTGAATACTCAGGACCATGTGAAGTTCAGTTTTTCTTTTTGAATACAACCACATACATTTCTAAAATTCTGTGTTTTTCTGTCAATATGGGGTGCTGTGTGTACATTAATGAGAAAAAAAAATGTAATTGATTCTAGCAAATGGCTGCAATATAATAGAGTGAAAAATTGGCAAGGGTCTGAATACTTTCAGTGCCCATGGTATATTCCAGCCATAACACAAAGCAGCACTGACAACAGATTTTTTTAAACAAAACAAAAGACGTAGAATTGGCTAATTCAACAGCTCAAGGCATAGTCGATATAATGAGTCACTGCAAACATGCATAACACTGAACATTCTTTTAACATTTAAAAAAAAATACATTATAAACGTACAGAAAAGGGTTTAACAATTAGACACATTAAGACATCTTTCAAGTTAAGTACAAGAGAATACCTTTCAATGTTTCTACTTGTTCCTGGGGCTTTCTTTGGTTATTTTGCTGAACTCGTAGAAGGTAAGTTTACCAAACGAATTTACATTTAAAAAATGCAAAGTAATTTTCATAAAGTGTCCCCAATTTCATTTATTTTAGCTACAATTTTGGCTTACAATTTTATGTTGCTGCTTGTTTTAGTGAAAGTACCAGATTAGACTTATTCACAAAACAATTCCATCTGTTTGACTCTGCAAGACACATGAGGGCATTTCTAGTGCTTTTTCTCAAGGTAATTTGAGGGGACCCATCCTTTTCTTGGTCTGCCATTGTCCAGAAATTTGCAGTACCACCAGCCATTAGGGTTTTTGTCAAGAACCTCCAGATTTGTCCCCTCAGGAAAACCCATTGTCTCCTCGTCACCATGGTAATCTGCAATGGAGACATAAACCTCTCTGAGGTTGTTATGGATGATGTGAGGCTTTGGTTTCACCGTGGATAAGGAGAGGGTATTTTTCGGAGAGCTCAGGCCCAAAGATTCAGAGCTACCAGTACCAGATCTGTTCCTACTGGGTAATGCTATGTTTTGCTGTGTCAGGCCGCGAGGCACCGTACCAAAAGAGGCATTGCGTCGCACGGTGGGACTAGCGCGTGGGTTGTCTGCTGAGTTGAGGGACTCGTTTCTCCTGAGAGAGCCAACAGTGCTGGTACCATCTCTGATTGGGAAAGAAATGAAGACTGATTGTGGTCTCACAACCTGCTGCTGTTTGGTGCTATTCTGCTTCACTGAGCTGAACAAGCTGGTAGGTTTCGAGAGACCACCTGGAGGCTTGGATGGGATTGGTGGAGACTTCTTTAGATTCTGGTTGATGTTGTTCAACACTCGCACCCTTTGCTCATTCTTCTCCAGACTGTTAGATTTGCTGAGAATTCCAGGTTTGGTTGGGGTGTCATCAGACTCATACTCTGCCGTGTCATCTTGTTGCCTGGCAGGCTCTAGGTAATAAGTTGGGGCCCAACCCTCAACATCTCCCCAACGGACATACCACCAGCCACTTTCCTGCTTTTCAAGGACTTCCACCTCCGCACCAGCAGGAAAGCTGAGCTCCGAGTCTTGGGCTTTTTCATAAGGATCGGTTGTGCGATACAAGGTGCAGCCTTCCACATCTGAGTCCCCTCGACTGCCTTTGGAGTAGATGGAGGAGAGATCGGATGTGCTCTGAGAAGAGAAGGAGTCTTCTGAGGAAATGACTGAAGCTGTCTCGGAGTCCTCACCTTTATTTTTCGTGCCATTCTTCAGCTGACCTGTTGGTCTGAGCTGTCTCCTTAAGGTGCTGATGTCCATCTTCTCTGCACTGGAAGCTTTGGCTAACTGTGGTTTGGGCCTGACTACAGGCCTTGGCTTAAAGGAAGCTTTGGAGGAGGAAGTCTTGCTCTCCTCGTGGTCTTTTTTAGGTTTGAGTGGGTCTGGGGTGGTCTCAGTGAAGACAGATTTTTGACATGATGCCTTCTCAGATTTTGTTGAATTTTGGCTCCCATTCAAATTGCTCTTAAGCCTGTTACCAGCAGGTCTGAATCCACCTGAGACAGGGTTTGCAGTTTTGCCATTTTCTGACAAGACACTTGTCTTGGAGGAGTTTGAGTCTCTGCTGCACTGCCTCTCTGGAGTCCCCGTAAAGAGCTGGAAGCCATCATTCTCATAGATGCACTCTTCTTCTCCCTCTTCCGCCCGCTCTGCTTCATGCCCATCCTCAAACGATTCACCCAACTTAAAGGAGGCACTGTGGAATGATGAAGCTGGGGAGGGCTTGGAGGAAAGATGGGATCCCTTTTCAGATGCAGTTTCCTCATTCTTTACATCCACCAGGGAACCTCCTGCCCGCAGAAACTCAAACTCGGACTCTAAATCCAGATCACCAATGGCAGGGACATCATATTCTGGCTCTTCATGAAAAATCCCTCCGGGTGACACGGGAGACTCTGGGGCCTCAGATCCAGGGCTGCTAGGAGGTGCTGTCTCGACAGAGTCCTGCTTTTTGACAGGAGGAGCAGGAGGGGGAACCTTTGGGCGGCATAGAGTGCTTGTTCTTCGATTCAAGTTGGGCTTTTTACGTTTATCAATGTAGGAGCAAGGAGCCCAACCCTCCTTTTCACCTATCTGAACATACCACCATCCACCAGAATTCTTCTCAATAACCTACAATCACAAAAATTAAAGATTTAGTGGCAAGTATGTGGCAATGCCTAAACAAGTTAAGTGATGATGCAAGAAGTTCATGGTTGATGTTGAAGTGATCTTCTTTCCTAAGATTCTATTTATAAAGGGCTTACCTCTGCTTTCTGCCCTCCATTAAAACTGATGCCATCAGATATGCAAGACTGGAAATCTGCAATGGTGTAGTACTCTGCTTCAACTGTAGGTGGCTCTGGAGGGGAGGGCAACTGAAACCCCTGAGTGGAAAGGAAAGGATTGTCCTTAAACATGATTTTACAGATTAAAAGACGCAATCGTTTTAGTAGGCCACATTAACTTAAAGCTTAAGTTCACAGTAATGCATTGGAGTTTTTACATACAACTGACAAGAAGCACAACATTCCATATTTTGGTTTTAAATTTGTTGGTGGCAAATGTAATCAATTATTGATCAGTTAAAAAAAGCAATGCAAATGTTTAGCCTTTGGTGGATTTACGTGCTTTTAAAATCAGAAACATACACAAACAACCAAACTGTTTAATTTATTCACAATCTGCTAAGATGATTGTTAGTGATCAATAATTATAACAAGATGACCAGAAGCATGTTGACCATGAGCTCTCACCAGGGTTGCATCTCTTCGAGGAGGAGGTTTCTGCCTGAGAACAGGAGAACCTGTGGGGACAAAAACCATGAAGCCAAAATTTCATAGTAGATATTTGATATTTTAAAATATAATATATTAGCTTTATTGTCATTGTAACATATACAATGAAATTAGGTGCAACACTAAAATATATAAAACATCCCTATATTATATAAAACGTTAAACCCTAAATATAGACAAATAAGACCAAGACGTTAAACTTTAAAATGCATAAACCACTAAAACTACTACAACCAAGGCACCTGCTAAAGTCCATTCAGCGACCGTTCAGAACTCTGACAGCTGAAGGAAAGAAACTGTCTTTCAGCCTGCTGGTTCTTGTTTTGATGCTCTAGTATTTTTTCCCAGAAGGCAGCAGTTGGAACAGATTTTGAACAGGGTGGTAGGGGTCTATTGAGATTTTCACTTCTTTACGGCGGCAGCAAATTGTGTGCTGGTCATCCAGGGAGGGCAAGGGACAGCCAATGATCTGTGGTGTGTTAAAGATCTCTTGTAGCCTCTTCCTATGGGCCATAGTCCAGCTGGAAAACCACACACCCAAGCAGTAACACAGGATGCTCTAAATAGAGCACTGGTAGAAGGACACCATCAGATTTAGGATGAATGTTATTTTTCCTGAGAACTCTGAGAAGAGTCTCAGCTGGGCCTTCTTTGCTATATCTGCTGTGTTGACGTCCCAGGTCAGCTCCATTAAGTGAACTCCCAGGTAGCTAAAGACGGACTCATGCTCCACATAGACTCTTGAATAGAGAGTGGCTGAAAGCCTGTTGTCTTCTTCCTGGAGCAGATTATTCTCTGATCATCATGGGGTCTCTACACCGGAGATGAGCCCCACCACTACAATGTCACATATGCTGTTTTTACAGGACCATAGCGTTTGCAAAACGGGATTTGCCGTGGCTCCCTGGGGAGGATAAAGGTCGTTTATAAGATCAGACCGTGGCGGTAATGTGGCGCAATCATGGCAATTTTATAAAGGATTAGGTGATGGTGGCATAAAGGGGGTATGGGGGCAGTCTCTGCGCTACCACAGACTTCCGTTTATCTTGGACATAACTTGCTTTTTATTGCGATTGAAGCCATGATCGTTAAGTTTTTTTTAACAAGCAGCTCCTAAAGGTGTCTGTCCCCATCAGTCCCTGTGCAGTCTCTGGTGATTTGAGCTTCAGCTCTAAAAGAGAGGCTCGTGGAGCGCTGCGGCGCTCCAGTTTGTCATCTCAGCTGATTTTGTTCAAAAAGCAAACCTTATTGCCTGTGTTTACTTTCATTTTCAATTAATTTGCCAGCCGGAGCTCAGCAATAACCCCCCACATCATCATGGCATCTGCCTCTGTTGCGCCAGGGTGCATACGACAGACCATTACCACAATATTACTACCAAGCGAGAATGCCGCAAAATTCGCGCAACGCCATGCCGGCATGGCACGTTTATAGATATATCAATGTGGTAATATTACGCCGATTTACCGGCATGGTGTGTCTTATGAAAGAGGCTATAGAGGGCAGGGACTTAATTGTGGATGTAAAGTGTGAAGAGCAAGGGGCTTAACACGCAGCCCTGAGGGGTGCCAGTGCGAGAGGAGGTGTGGGGCTCCACCCTCACTCTGTTTCTGCTCTGTCAAGCCTGCCGCACACAGGAGCAAACTGCTGAGCTAGCAGTCATTCGAGGCCATTTGCTCAGCAGATTCCTTGATGTGTGCACCTAATTTTCACAGTTTCCTCCCTCACGAGAAGCTGAGGTGAAAATCAAACCGGTTTGATATTTTTCGCCTCACAGGTGACAGAAACTCACCGTGTGTGCATTACGTGAGCTGCCAGCTGAGGCGAAATATTCTAGTTGCTAATCAAAGCGTGTTCTCTCTCTCAAAGCGAGGTATCTGCTGAGCAAACTGTCTTGAATGACTGTTCGCTAAGCAGTTTGCTCTCATGTGCGGCAGGCTTCAGGAAGTCCTTTATGCACATGTGGCACACGGTAGACCCAGGGTTAGCAGCTTGACCATCGGTCTGTTTGGAAGAATAGTATTAAAAGTGGAGTTAAAATTGGCTAAAAAGAGACGTAGAGAGCTCCCCTAGTACTCCACCTGAGACAGGGTGTCATGCAGGACTAGAGCCATAGCGTCCTCAGTTGATCTATTTGCTCTATATGCAAACTGATATGGATCCAGAGAGCTAGAAATGAAAGATGTAATGTGGATTTGTACAAGTCTCTCAAAACATTTCATTAGTGCTACTGGTCTGTAGTCAGTTCTGCCAGTAGGTATATTTCTTCTTTGAAATGTGACCCAGTAAAGACGGGACATTATTTAAAAATGATAGTTTGTCCTCAGCCCAAACACATATTAAGGTGGTATTGACAAAATGTTTCCATGCACAAATGAGGGAATGAGTTTTCATGTACATTATATTTATATGCAAGTCATTTAAAAAAATCTATTTAAACTCACCGATTTCCACCCGATGTGGGGCTATACAGGCTATTGCTGGTGAAGCCGGCTCTGCTTTGCTTTTTCCATCTTGCACCGCATTAACAGGGCTGGAGTCAGCACACAAGATTGGCAAACTTATCTCTTTCCTGGCAATTTGTGGACTCTCTGGAACGCCTTCAGTCTGAACATTCTTCTCGCTCAAAGTCTTCTTGTTAAGGAGGTTGCTGATCTCCATGATGTTTCCAATGATCTCCACTGGGCCAGTGGCAGGCTTTTTACGGGGCGATAAGACATCCTTTACCTTTTTGAGATAAGAGGCTGGAGCCCAACCTTCTTTATCTTGGTACCTGTGTAGAAGGAGACAAAGATAATTTTTTATAAATATAGATATAAGTCTGAGATATCCAAGGCAAGAGAACCGAGGCCTACCTAACAAACCACCAGCCTTCCAGGTTTTTCTGAATGACTTCCACGATGACTCCTTTCTCAAATGCAATCTCATCTTTTCCCTCACTGGAGTAAGGCTGGACGGTGACATACTTCTCTTCTGTCAGACGAGAGAAGAAAACAAAGCTAAGATTTGACATTTTTGGGATTTCTGAAAACAAATGTCGCAAAACAAGAAGGTTAAATGCTCAAAATTATATCTGAAGAGGTTGTCCATTTATACAATAAGGTATTTTTAGAATTGCATCAACTTTGGAATTTAACAAAAACGAAAAAAATAAATAAATCTATATTTTCAGCAGATGACTGTGTGTGTGTGTGTGTGTGTGTGTGTGTGTGTGTGTGTGTGTTTGTGTGTGTGTTTAAATGGGGCGACGGTAGCACATGAGTTAAGTGCTCGCCCCATAATCGGAAGGTTGCAGGTTCGAGTCCCCGCTCAGTCTGTCTCTGTCGTTGTGTCCTTGGGCAAGACACTTAACCCACGTTGCCTGCTGGCGGTGGTCGGAGGGACTGGTGGCACCAGTGCTCGGCAGCCTCGCCTCTGTCAGTGCGCCCCAGGGCAGCTGTGGCTACATCGTAGCTCATCCCCACCAGTGTGAATGTGTGTGAGAATGGGTGAATGACTGGTTGTGTTGTAAAGCTCCTTGGGGGGTTCCAGGACTCTAGAAGGTGCTATATCAAATGCAGGCCATTTACCAAATGTTCTTGGGCCTTTGGGATTTGTCTGTGATTTTCTTTATGAAGCCAGGAGGGCTTTATGATGCAGTAAAGTAAATTACAGCACACAGGAATCCAAGCATTTAAAAACATGCTGTCATCACAGCATGTATTTTCCTGGTGTTACACAGATGGCCTTGGCTATAAATTCTCTGTTTAGTGTTGATTTGCATAAAAAATTGCTATTTTGAATAATGCAGCTGGGCAGAACTGTGAGCACAATGGAATGATCTCCAGTCTGATTTCTAACACAGACCAAAAGCCTCAGAGGGCTCTGATTGAGGAAGAAAAAAGGAAACAGATAATACTTCTGTCATATTCTTTACATTCGAAGCACTGCTGGTGCCTCATTTTTCCTAGTGTTCCAAACAGTCTTTCAGAGGAAGTTATGAGGGCTTATTGTGTCTTTTTCTCATTGCAGAAAATAGATAACATAAATTAAAGACACAAAAGCAGAATGTCGTCCCTTTTTTTATTTGTTCTTCTATGAAGAGATGTTTGACTATAATGAAAAGAATAAAAATAAAATATTAAAATAATCAATTAAAAATTACCAACCAAAATAATTCTCTGTCTATAATTATTTCATTTACGTGGATGTTACTGCACTGATTTGCAGTCAATTTGTTGCTACTGATTTTGCTAAAAAAAATTCCCAAAATATCAAAAAATTTTCTGGACCAACATAGATGTCATTCTTGCAACTTCATGAATCCACCAGGGAAACGAATGCTCAGGGGCCACACTAGCAGCATCCAACGCCTTGTGACAGGAAGCATTTCCTAACTCTGCACATAGTGCTGATTTATGCATTCTCATGGGGACAAGAGGCAGAGCGGAGTCATTGTTTCCTGTTATTATAGCACTCCCAGTCTAAACACAGAGGGATTGGACAAAAAATGATGATGTGATAGTAAACCCATTCATTTAGACAAACAGATTTTTAAACTTTTAATTTGTTTAACTTGGTTGCCTGTTTTTGTCAAGACTGATGGATCTATTATTTTTTATCTCTTTAAAACACTTTGTTTAAAAAAATTCAGCTGTTTCATGAAGGAAACGTCTGAATCAGATGTCTTGTTGACCAGAGCACGCACCATCTGCATCTGTGATATAAATCACTCACATGAAGTCAGCAAAACCATCTAAGCACATTTTTATTCATGTATGGAAACAACTCTCTCCACTCCAGAGAGAAGTGTGCACCACCAGGAGCTAAGTTTGGCCAATCCACTTTTTTCTGACACTAGTCCAAATGCAACTTCTTAGAATAAAAAAAAAACGTGACTATTGCAGGGAGAGTGTTGGGAGGGTTTACACTGAAAATATGATTTCCTTTCTAACTGATTCAGACATCTAGAGAGCTCCTAACTGGTTGCTACAGTATGTGGATAACAGCAAGGCAAATGTCTGTTTCTGCTAGAAAACATACTCATCTACCGTATCTACGCTTCATTTCCTTATAAAGAAAACAAATTCCAAATCCAAAGCCTGTTATGCAACTGCTTTCAGGTGAGTGGGTAATGGTTTCTTTTTTCCTTGTCTTTCTTTTTTCCTGGAAATTAAGATTAGTGATTTTGGCTCATATACGCCTACAATAAAATACTTACAAGGACCAACTGTGTGACATAAATGAAGCTAATAATCAATAATAGGTGCTTGTAAAGATGCGTGCTGTACAATGCTCTCATTTATTTGTTTTTCTTTTGAATAAACATCAGTTAGTGGTTAGTCTTTGCCTTGTGATAAAAGTGTTTGTAGGAGGACAACATGAGATGCAAGACAGACCAAATATGCACATGTGGAGAGGGAAACGTTTAGTCATGTGATGAGTAGATTATATAGACATGGACAAAATTATTGGTACTCTTCGGTCAATGAAAGAAATCCACAATGGTCACAGAAATAACTTACATTCGAAAGAGTGATAATAAATAATAATTCTATGACATTAAACTAAAGTCAGGCATTGCTTTTCAACCATGCTTCAATAGAATTATTACAAATATTATAACTCATAGAACAGGCTTTGACAAAAATGATGGTTTCTCTAGAAAAGACTGAAAATAATGAGATCAAAGGGACATGTTAAGTCAAGATGTGTCCACTAAGTAGCATCACAGGTGTCTACAATCTTGTAATCAGTCAGTGGGCCTATGAATAGGGCTCCAGGTAGTGACTGTGTTGTTTAGTGGCATGATGTGTACCACACTCAACATGGAGCAGAGGAAGTGAAGGAAAGAGATGTCTCAGGAGATTAGAAAGAAAATTTAGATAATTAAAGGTAAAGGCCAAAGACCATCTCCAAGCAGCTAGATGTCCCCGTGACTTACAGTTGCACATTCAGAAATTTCAGATCCGTGGGACTGTAGCCAACCTCCCTGGATGTGGCTGCAGAAGGAAACTGATGACAAATCAAAGAGACGAATAATCCAAATGGTAACAAAGGAGCCCAGAACAACTTCTAAAGAGATCCTAGGTAAACTTCAAGCTTAAAGAACATCAGTGTCAGATCACACCATCCATCGCTGTTTGAGCCAAAGTGAACTAGATGGGAGAGGACCAAGGAGAACACTATTGCTTAAAACAAATAAAAAGTCAGACCGGAATAAGCCAAATTACACGTTGACAAGCCACAAAGTTTCTGGGAGAAGCCCTATGGTCAGATGAGACAACAAAGGAACTTTTTGCAAAGGCACATCAGCTCTATGTTCACAGATGGAAAATGAAACACATCAAGAAAACAACAGTATCTGTTATGGAAAAACTTATGTTTAATAATCCCTGATCTTGGACTCAATCAATTGAATGTAAATGTATTGCTCTATGCCTCTCTGCATGCTCACACACACACACACACACACACACACATTCTTGACTTCCCACACACACACACACAATCTTTCCCTCTATAAATAAACTCTGTGACCGGATGTTCGGTGCATTTTGCCTCGTGCATCTGCCACAGTTATAACTGTTTGACTTGTTGTTCATTGTCTCCCTTTTCTCTCCGACTATAGGAAATGGGTTATTGATAAACATATTGATAAAATCCATGACATTCTTTGGTCCTTCGAAAGCCGGGGTCCCATCATCTCACGGCGCCAGCTCCTGGCGCCGGAAAACTGTCGACAACCTAAATCTCCTCCGGCGCTGTGCTTTTGCTGGGGGTTGGTGTGAGGGTCTTGATGTCATTGGGAGGGTTGCGGATCCACGAACTACTCAAGTCCGAATGGAGAGATTCGGTGAGACAAGTTTGTTGTTATTGTTGTTGTTGTTTTGTGGTACCGAGAGAAATCCAAGGTTAAATTGGTTTTGGGGCCTTTTAGCCAGAAAATATAAACGCTGACAGATTTCTGGAATGCTGTTTTGGTATAGTCAGAGAGGAAGATAAACAGATTGCGGAAATGCTCCATTGGCTTGTTTTTTGGGGCATTTTTGCCGAAATATAAACGCAACCCTGGTGTGATGAAGTCATTTCAAACGTGAAATGAACGTTAAATCAATGGACCAGTGTGGTAACTAAGAGGTTAAATTGGGTTTTTGAGCGTTTTTGCCATGAATAGAAATGCAACTCTGTGGTTATCTGTGTCTTAGATGTTGTCTGCTTAATTGTTGTTTGGATAAATGAGAGAGTGTCTGGACTTGCTTATTCATGTAGAAAGAAGGATATGACAAATCATTTGCACACGTTTCAAGTTGGTGGTCAGGTTTTAAACTGGTTGGCTGATAAGTGAGTCCCACTGTGTTTAGAGACACAGTTGGAGGGCGGATTCGTAAGCCTGAATCAGACCTCATGCCGATGAAGAGACAGTGTGGTATCTATATGGGGGAAAAAGAACTCACAAAATATCTTTTGAGTCACAAATGTATTATGCTTACGAGGAAGCACAGAGCGGTGGAGAGAAAAAAGGGTTGAAAATGTGAAACAGAGAGGAGGCAAGGCCTGCCTAAGAAATCAAAACAACCGCAGCTGTTCTCTGAGTCTGAGCCACCAAGGTCATTTGCGGCCTGATGGTTATAACTAGGAAATAAAGATGAAAAATATAATTTGAACAGGTTCTCAAAATTGTGATTTACTTATTTGTTTTTGCTATTAAGCACAGCTGTTGAGTACTTTATTGCATTGAGACCCTCCGTGTGGACTTCTGTAAGTCCAGTCAATATATTTCATGTTCAGAATACATGCTGTCCACTGAGGTGAACATGTAATAAATTATTTGCAAATGATTAAAGGTTATAAACAATATTTGTTGAAATTTGTTTCATTCACACCAAAAAATGATTGAGAATATTTGTTAAGAAATCATGGTTGAAGATTTCATAATTCGTGCATCAAAAGGTTAGACACGACACAAATATTTAATTTCTGGTATCTGGTGATTAAAATAATTGAACTATAAACGGTGTCACTTTTAGTGGCTGAAAGGGAAAGGGTTTTAGTGGAACCCCTCAATTTGGGACATTGACTGTTTATCAGTACTTGGTAGTAGAAAGGGAGCCCAAATAATAGCTAAGTATGTAGGTTTTTTTAGTTGCAACCCTTGGGCTGGGAAATTGACTGTGTGATTTAACATTAATTCCAGACCAACAAAACTATGACATTACAAAACTAGTGACTACTGTCAAATTGCATTTTATCTCCTTATTTTTGTTTTTTAAATCTTTGTCTCGGACATTTTAAAAGACAAGGGAGTTCAGCGGATGACAATTGCACCCGGGTGAACATGAACTGGTGGGCAGTACCTGTTGAATTCAAAACTGCATTTTGAACACTCTAAAAATATCGTTTGTCATTAATTGAATCTTTCTGGCGTCTGTCAAATGTAGGAACTTGTTCAGATCTCCGATTAGCGGGCTTTGTGATTGGAACATGGGGAGAAACAGTCTGGAAGTAAAATTAAATGAGACAGCAGATTAAAGCTGCTCTAGGGAATTTACATTTAAAAAGTTTAAATTGGTTTAATTCTTCATGTATTCCCAGCTTGGGAACTTTCAAATGCTTTGACACAGAATTTCACGTTCCTCTGTGTCTGGGTTAAACAGCAAGGTTGTATCAGAAAAACGTACATATTATAACAGACCTTGGTCTCAAGTAAGACAATATTCTATCAGCCAAGAGGCTGAAGCAGAAATCAGAAAGGTTTTGAGAAATAACTGCTGAATGAAATATAAAACAAAAAAAGTAAATGCTTTAAATTACGGATTATGGCTTTTGTTAGTTGTTTAGTTTGTTTTGGGTTCTTTGTTGTTTTATGCACACTGTGTTGCACAACTCTGCTCCTTGCTGACGTGAACTGGTAATTGCAAGTTCCTTGGGATGGGTGTTTTTCACATGTATGTGAGGTCCACTTTTATCATCGGGTTGGCGCAATGCTTGCCAATATCGGACCCTTTTGTTTATGTTTTGTTTCTGGTGAGCCCTGAGTTGCCTCATGCCTCAAAAGGAGGGAAGGCTGATGACAATTTCCTCACATTATTACACTGCCTGGATGGAATTACTATAAATATTGGATGATAAGGATTTTTGCTGAAAACAATTCAAAATCAACAGTGATCTCCCAGAATTTTCGTGTGCTTTTTCGCCACAGGTCATGAAACCAGGAAAATGGTTTCTGATGAAGGTGCTGAAGCGAAACAGATGGGGCAGCCAGAGGTCAATTCGAAGTACTCCTCATTACTCCTACTGCTGAGAAGATTGCTGAGAGGCCATCTTGGATTCATCTATCCCACTGCAAGCTCGTCAATGTCAACTAACCGCTCTAGCGCGGCAACGAAGTCCGGCTACAAAGGGGTGGACCACCACTAGGGTGCCGTCTCTCAAATCCGGTGAAGATGAGATCAAGATAAGATAAGATAAAGATCTGCTTCGAGCTTGCTGGGTTCACCACATTGTTGATGTTGGTGGTCGTACTCATGGCCCTGCACTTGGTCCGCCTCTCAGCACCTGATGGAACAACTGAGACAGCAGCATTTGAGGGGGTGCTAGAACTGGAGCTGAACTACGGATTGGGGTTCCTCCCTGACCACGCACCTACAGGACAACATAACCTGCATCCACCTCGGCTGAACACCCCCTGGACGCAACTACAACAGGACACAGCGAAGAAGAGATGCTGGGAAGGATAACTACTTCAAGCACCTGCACCCAAATCTCTGGACTGGTTTCATGGCCAAGGACCTGTAGGACTTTTTGGGGACAGGATCAGCTCCCTGACAATTGGACAACTGCCTCGACAAGCCATGGAAGGACCCTGAAGTCTTTCTATTGAGAAGTTGAACTTTGTGCTTCATGTTCCGAACTACGTTATTACGCTCCAGACTTGGACATCAAGATACTTATCAACGTAAGACTGAAACCATCCTGATCAATGGAAGAAGACCCTGACTTCCAAACCCTATTCTCCAAATGGGACTCAGTCCACGGACAGGCCTTTTGATGAACACCTGGTTTGCCTCAGCTCTGCCATGGTTAGAGCTGCATAAATTAATATTACACCTTCATTTTTCCTCCTTCACGAAACGATTTGTCTGCAACTTGGAGCTTTAAACTAAATTCACCAGATGTTTAAATACACCAAACTGTTTTCTGTGTATTATATGGTTTTGCTAACCCTTCCCAATCAGGAACTGCCATAAGTCGTAGAATTGTGCATCACAGTAAATTCATATGTATGAAATAGTTTTTCTTAAGGTTATAATTGTGTTGATTTAGCTGATTCTATTCTCCATGTCTGTGAACTGCTGTAAGATATTATTGTCAGTTGTGTTTGACTTATTGTGTTTATTAATCTATTTGTTCTTATTATTTAGCTGATTTTTGTATTGAACTTTGTATGGAATGATTCTTTGGACAAGTTAACAGGATTGGGATTACGATCCGCAATAGACAAATGATTGCAGCACCTCATGCTGTGTTTGCCTTATCGTGTTGATTCTGATCTTTTATATCTGATCATAGTGTTCATTACTTTACTTATTATTTTTCTTGTTTTGATGCTTATCATTTTTGTCTTGAGTTAATTAATTTGAAACCTATTGGCCCTTGTGACTACTGAGATGATCACCTTTCCTGGTTTACCCCTTTCTATTACTTTATTTGTGATTGATGTAGCTTTCATAGTTAGTGGTGACAAGTTATGGAAGTGGATAATATTCCTTATTACTTTACTTATTTTGTTTTCCTTATTTTGTTTTGTTTTGTTTTGTTGCATCCCTTTGTTTGGCTATCCTATTCGGATGAACAGGAGGGAATGTTATGGAAAAACTTATGTTTATTAATTCTTGATCATGGACTTAATCAACTGAATGTAAATGTATAGAGCTCCGGACGTCACGCGACTCTCAAAGAGTAGACGCCATGTTGGCAGGCAACAAAGGTAAACAAAATGAACGGGATCGGCTTGGATTTTACTTCGTCGGAGTTTACTTCACACTTTAAAACCGAAGAAATCATTTTATATAGTCAGAAATTAAACAGACTAAACATCTCTGACCCTTACCGTGCCCCTGGGATACTTTTTAAAAATGCCAGAAGCTGTCGGAGCGGACTTCTTACCGGACCTGGCCGGGGAACGCCTTGGGATTCCCCCAGAGGAGCTGGCCCAAGTGGCTGGGGAGAGGGAAGTCTGGGCCTCTCGACGCTACTGCCCCCGTAACCCGACTCCGGATAAGCGGATGAAAATGGATGGATAGATGGACAAATAACAGATTTACACGTAAGTAGTTTAAATAGAGTGCTGTGCTGTTTGAATGTATAAACTGAACCTCAAGAGAAATCACTAGTTTAATTTTTTTCCGTGAATAAAATAAATATGTCAGGCAGGAGCGTCTCAGGATCTGTCTGAGATCTGTCTCGGTGAGACAGATAATAGCAATCCAAAGTGCTTTTTATGTGTGATCTGAGTCCGACAATTGACCAACCATTGCTTAAAAATTAAATACAGCTTAGCCGGTTAATTGCTGTGATCCTAAAACACGTAAACGGCAGCACGCAGAACTCACGAGGCACCGTTTTACGTGACGTTGACTTGTTGCTATGAGTAATACGACAGAAAAAGCCACGCCAAAATAAGTTAAGGAAGCCCATTAAGAATTGTACTAAAAGCATTTAAAATAAATACCATACACAGTTGAGGAAACGTTGGTTTAAGTACCATGAAGTGGTCACTGCATAAGCGAAAACCTTTATTCTCGGTATCGCACAGTTTCATTTTAGCCCGGCCACTAGCGAGTTTTATTGCAATGATCCAACGTTTGCGGCGCTCCGGATCTTGGGGAATCCTGTAGATGGTTCATCCCTTATGTAGTCTGCGTCTGTTCTGCTTCCTGGGGAACAACAGGAATCTACCACATTTCCCGTTTGATTGAGTTTTCTGACAATAACAAATAGTCCCGCTGCCGGCTTCTGCCTGCCAAGATGGCGCCGTTTCGATTTGAACTGTTGCATGCCGGGAGAAATGACGTCAACTCCCGGAGCTCTATTGCTCTATGCCTCTCTGCATGCTCACTCATTCAGACACACCCGCCCACACACACACACACACACACACACACACACGCACACACACACACACACACACACACACGCACGCACACACGCACGCACGCACGCACGCACGCACGCACACACACACACACACACACACACACACACACACACATTCTTGACTTCCCACACACACACACAATCTCTCCCTCTCTATAAATAAACTCTGTGACCGGATGTTCGGTGCATTTTGCCTCGTGCATCCGACACAGTTATGACTGTTTGACTTGTTGTTCGTTGTCTCCCTTTTCTCTCCGAATATAGGAAATGGGTTATTGATAAACATATTGATAAAATTCATGACAGTGTCCCTACTGTGAAACATGGAGGAGGCTATGTTATGTTCTGGGGCTGCTTTGCTGCATCTGGCAAAGGGAGTCTGGAGTCTGTGCAGGGTACAATTAAATCTCAAGACTATCAAAGGATTCTAGAGAGAAATGTGCTGGCCAGTGTCAGAAAGCTTGTCCGTAAATAAAAAGGTGCAGAGAGAACAATAAACCAAAGGGAGAGGGAGGAGATGCATCATCCATCTCAGTTCACCTCGGCTTTGCTGCCGGCTGATGACATCCCCCAACGTCCATCTCCGGTCCAGCTTCTTTAGATGAGCCTTATGTCGTTTAGTAACTGACACACGACACGTGCACGATGACCAGACCACAACAAACAAACATGGAGAGATGAAGAGCAGGCGTGAATGTTAGACAAACAAACAAATGACTCGTTATTAGCTACATGGAAAACATGAAAACAACACCACAGAACAAAACATGGAAGACAGTTAGAACGAATGGATGGTTACAAAGGACTGTTAAACCAAGACGTTTCTTCTCTGGCCTGTAATTAGGATGTTGTTAGCATGACTTTCTCATCCTGTTGTCTGTGAGCATCTGTGGCACACATTGCAGATGCAGGAATGCACTTTAATTAACACACAGACAACTGAGAGCACCACCTGCTGGGTGATGAGAAACATGCTGTTGATACATTTGGAGTAATTAGAAGTATCCTTGTTACCTAAGGGAACTTGTGTCACATACAGCATGGCTGCAGTTTTAAATTAGGAAGTGAGAACTTCAAAAGACTGAAACTATTTATTCTAAGCAGATGTTTTATGGTTACAATGAATGAAAATGTGACTCTAAGCCTCTGAGTCCTTAAAGCATGGCTTTCTGATTGGAATAAAATATCTTGTACTTAAATGATAAAAACACTAACTTTTTTAACTTTGTTTTGTCAAAAAAAAAAGGAACAAAGATTTATCGTCTTAATAATTAACATATTTCAACACCTTACGAAGAGCAAAAACCAAAGTGTGAAAACAGAATTTCTGCATTCTGTGGCTGGGTTACATACCAAGCTAATTCTCCATCCACTTGTTGCCATGGTAACTGCTCAGAGGACAGAAATAGTTTGGCATGTAAACGTGCATAAGTTGCCAAACTGTCTGTTTAGGTATTACTTTTATTTTATTTATTTTATGGACATCCACATGGCATCGGCTTGTTCCTTTACCTTCTAATTTTAATCTCTAGATAAGGTTGATGCTCAAACTTTTGTTCAATTATTCACAGACACAGTTTATGCCTCTATCAGCAGGGAAGTGAGGGCAATTTCTAAACTCTATATGTTATTTAGATCCATAAGAGGAAAAATCATGTAGTTTTTTTAATGTCTTTTCTGTTGCATGAAGCAGAACACAAACTCCAGTTCCAGTTTTTCTAAAATATTTAAATTATGTATCTCTTTTCAGTGATAAAGCCATGGCACAAACAGCTGAAGAAATGACAAAGGGAATCTTTATGAGATTCATGCCATTCCTATGACTGAGCCGACACATAAACACTAATTATACTGACAGATTGTCCCTCCCAGAAGCCCACAGCAGATTACTCCAGCTATCTCCAGCAGAACTGAGTAAGTGTTGGGCACAGACATTAGGGAGGTGTGTGTGCGTGTGGTTATAAATTTATGGAATGTAAATTGCTTTATATCTTTTGTGGATCAAATGTCACCCAGTGAATCAAAGAACTGGAGCCATAAACTTCATCTTTTATTTAAAAAAAAAAGCTCATTTGAATTTTACTCTAATTGTTCACTAAAACGTTTTTATTGGAAAAAGTAATACAGTTATCATTAAATATTTTGGTATATTCAGCTCTCAACACATAATTCCCTTGGCTTCTTAAGGTTCAACTCATGGTGGTGCTTTATGAAAATCAGTAGACATAAAAGTGCCAGAGTAAGGCATAAATAAAAGATATGACTCAATTATTCTAACCTGACCTCCACACGCTCTCTAGTGAGGTGTCCAGCAATACTTTTTCAAATTTATCTATTTCTGGAAATGAATGTTTATAAAACCATTTTATGCTCACTGACCTGCTCCAGCTCTTCTCTGCTTTTATAGCAACACCATCTGTCCATTATTTGTTCATGAGATTGATGGATAGGTAATAATTTTTATTAGTTTGGGTCTACACATGTTTAGAACTAAAGCCTGAACTCTACAAAATTAGAAATTTTTGATTTTTCTTATTTGCATCCAGTTAAAGCAAAAGTTGTTTTCAACACTTCAAAGTGCGTTTCTGACATTGTTGAGGAGGAGATTTTATCAACCTTACATTGGACAGAACTCTGCTGATAAGAAACTGCAAAGTTTTTATCGAACGGTCTAACATAATAATAATAATAATAATAATAATAATAATAATAATAATAATCTAACAGTTAGCTGTTTCAGTTAGTGGACTGTCAATAAAAAGCACAAGCAAATGACGTTTTTTTGCTTTTTTCCTTGGTATCATGCTGGAGCCTGGAAGTAAAATTAACAGAATAATGTCTTTGGAGACGAAAAGAGCTCAAACCAGAGCAAACATCAGCGCAGCCAGTTTGAGGAAGCCAAAGGAGGCTACAAAAGACTAATGGTGACCAGCATGACCTTCTTCAAATCAAATCAAATGGAAGCGAGTGCAACTCAAAGCGATGTACAAGATTACTGGACTTGTAAATAATTATATGTTTTGCCCATGAGTGTGAAATAACTTTATGACTTGTTTAGTATCAGTTGGCTCGTGTTAGCGTTAGCTTATTAACACTAGCTACACCAGGCAGGAAAATATTTAGTGTTACTTTATGGATTAAATTTGCTTCATTTATTTAATATTAAACTATTTTTATTTGAAAGGCTAGAGATAGTACGTAATGGGTCTACGGAAATTTCATCTTCAGCTTTTCTAGTGTGTCTGCCAAAGTTTTAATATATCTCTGGACTTCTAAAGGCTTCCACAACTACACATCAGTACTCAGTGTCAATTTGAAATAATAACCAGATGCTGAGCATAACAGCTGGCTTTTTCAAATTAATGTCATGGCTTATGAAATACTAATACTGCTGATAAAAATGTAACTCCTTCCCGAGCTCGCTCTAGGGTGGTAATATCACTTAATACCTGCGTTGTACCTCTCCTGCACACTGCACCACTGTGATACACATCCCTTCAGACTCAGTGGCTTGGTCTTTCCTGGCACTTAGCTGTTTACGCAGGTCTGAATCTCTGCTCTGTGCTTGTAATTGCAGGCAGACACAGAGAGGTGTTCAGAGCGGCTGGGCTTCGGCTGTCGGTGCAGACCGCCTGTGGCGAGGAAGCTTTCCCCACGTTGTCACAGATCAAAGACTAGGTTTGAGGGCCAAGATGTGTATTTGTGTTTGGATTTATAAGAGAAGCTATGTTTTTGTGCTACGGGGTGGGTGGGTGGACACTGGAGTGTTTGCTTCGACTTACCTTCCCCTGCTTTGGAGGCGCTTACCTCCAAGTCATCCCTTGTTCCACTGTGGGAGTTGAGATACGTGGCGGGGACCCAACCCTGTTCCTCTGCTGTGCTGACAAACCACCAACCTGGTGATGAAAAAAGTGGCTGAATGTCATCAGGACAGATAATTACACATCATCCACATAATAATAATAATGTATTCAAAACCCAAAGTGGAGGGACAGGAAAAGGTTTTCTTATGTCAAAGTTAGGAAAACAAAAGACCTGCTCCAGTAAGACCATAGATATTTTATTGATCCTTAAAACACAAATAAAATGGCATCATCCATTGGCAGTGGCTCCATTTATAACAAAGTACTCCTTAAACCTGCACTTCACCAGGATCAGTCATGAATTCCACGGGCAAGACACCGATGGGCTGCTTTTGCCAGCCAAAATCTCAACAGGCACTGATGACAATGATTCTATTGGTTTTTTCTGAGCAGGTCAGCTTTTAAATGAAAACTTTATAACAATTGCGTCAGTTAAGGAAGTGAGCAAGGTGTTTAACTTTAAAGTTGGATGCCAATAATATGTAGGTCCATATTTGTGCTAATTACCAAGTCAGGTCAAGCCTGATGGATCATGACCAATGTGGTAATAATCTTTAGTAACTACAGTTCTAAACAGTGAGAGAGGTTCCCACATAAAAATCGTTATTGTAACACCTTGTTCCAATATTCTGTGTTTGTCAACAAAATATAGTAGCATATCAATAAGAAAACATTATAAATGATATTAAATTACTTCATGATGTGGAAGAAAGGCTTGAAATGTATGCCACATTCAGTCTCCTTTGTATTTAAGAAGTCAGACATAAACATTTTAATCACAGGGATGAGGTCCTGCCCCAAGTGGAGGAGTTTAAGAATCTCGGGGTCTTGTTCACGAGTGAAGGAAAACTGGAGTGTGAGATCGATAGGCGGATTGGTGCTGCATCTGCCGTGAAGTGGACGTTGTACCGATTTCTCGTGGTGAAGAGAGAGTTGAGTCAGAAGGCGAAGCTCTTGATTTACCGGTCGATCCACATTCTTGCCCTCACCTATGGTCATGAGCTTTGGGTAGAGACAGAAAGAACGAGATTGCGGATACAAGCGGCCAAAATTAGTTTTCTAAGCAGAGTGGCTGGGCTCTCCCTTAGAGATAGGGTGAGAAGCTCAGTCATCCGGGAGGGGCTCGGAGTAGATTCGCTGCTCCTCCACGTTGAGAGGAGCCAGTTGAGATGGCTCGGGCATCTGGTCAGGATGCCACCTGGACGTCTCCCTTGTGAGGTTTTCCGGGCACGTCCAACGTAAATTACTGCCAACACACCGGAAATATTAACAGTTAAAGAAGTGATCTAATGGCTAAAACAAACCATAATGTTTCAGAACAACAACAGAAAGAGCAATGTTCTGTCTTTGCACATGTGAATACAATGATGGCAATTTTTTGTACATCTTTAGGTAATTCAGTTTCTATTTAATGCTAGCTTAGCAAAGGGAGGATCTAGCCACGCTCCTTTAGAACCTCCGCAGCTCCAGCCATCTAGTGCCGGGCCAATCACAGCACTCTATCAGTTTGGCTGGCATCTTCTTCAACGATGTACGGTGGACTGCCCCATTCACTGACATCCCTAGAGGTCCAATCACAGTGCCCTATTGATTTGGTGGACCAATCACAGCGCTCTGTCAGCCAGGTGGGCAGGAAGTGAGTACAACGGAGATGATGGCTCCGTAGCGGGCCAATCACAGCACTCTGTTGGTGGGCAAGATGTTACTGCGACTCAGCAAAAAATAAATAAAAATAAACAAAGATGATGACTGATTGTTTGAAACGGCTTTGGCATCAACTTTGGACTATTTTGACTTGGGCCTCTTTAAGTCAAGAGCAGATAGACCTTCTCATGTTTATTTTGAAAATGGATGTATTTGCATCTTCTTCGGCAGTGTATGGCAAAGTGCCCCGTTGACAGACATCCATAGCGGCGAGTACCTTACGTTGTTTGTTATCCAACAGCCTGTGTAGTCTGAAAGATAACCGTAGATACCGCCCCATGACTGAGAGCCCAATGGCCCATGCCCAGACTATATATTCACATCTACAATGGATGGCTTGCTAGGCCAATTGATTGCCAAAATGACAGTTAAAGAGGTTACAAAGATGCCAAATTGTCCACTGGCATGTTAAACCAGCTAAGACTTGATTTGTTAGATCGATGTGATAAAACGTGGTTTTTAAATAAATAGGGTAAACACCAATACATGTCACTTATTTATAAATATATCATTCTAACAGGGTTTTTCCTGTTGTCTCTCTGCATGAGAACTTAGAGACATAGATGGCATGAAAATTGTTCCATACACGACATGCCACACATGCTCAGTGTTTGTTGTGGCAACAGAAATACAATATGGCTGACAGCTGGGAGGACGATCCATAAAGAGAATAGGACTGTTCCATGACACTTTCACAGCTGGTCCAAACCTCCAGTGTGTACTTTTGATGAAAATGTTGTATTATGAAGCAATGTGGTTGGATGTGATTAATGCAGTGAATTATGATAAGAACAGATGGAAGACATAAAAACTAATGATACAACAAAATAAGCTAAATTAATGAATGCTAAAGTGAAAACACACAAAGGAAGCAACGTTTTATGACCATGCATCAGCGCTGGACAAAACAGCATATGACTGAGTATTCTATCATAAAAAAAGTGCTTCCAATAACTTGTCATGGGAAACCTCACACTTTCTCTGGAGTCCCACAGTTTGTGTATCATGTCAACTGGTTCACGGATGATGCAGTCACAGATGCTCTGCATAGTCTTATGCCATGTGGAGCAAATGGACAACTATGCCAACAATTTGTTAAGTGACTTCTCAGCTTTTGGTAGAACCAACAGATCACATTGGAGTTCTTTCAGTTTGGATTGAGAAACTCATTTTGTATCACTAAGACACCTCACTCCATCAAACTGGGCGGAGGGTTTCACAAGGAAAGGTACTTGGTTCACTATATATGGCCCGTTTCCACTACAGGAACTTCTGGGTAATATTACCAGACCATTGCTGCACAGGCATGTGTCCATTTCACCAGGTTGCTGCAAAAGGACCATTTTCTGGTCTATTTTATGAGCCAACAGAGTACCTGAACTGATATGTAATTGGAAATTACTTGGCAGGACTTGTAGCAGGACCTCATGCTGACTGCTTGTAACTCATTAGGAAATGATATCGGCAGACGTCGCCTAACAACTAGAATTAGTAAAATTGGAAGAGTGGCTGGTGAAGCACAATAGAAGAAAAAGAAAGTCGCCATTTCTAAACTTCCAACACTAGAAGTTTGAAGCAAAACCCTCCCCACCCCCAATGCTGTTATCCAGAACACTTTTTGGTCTCAGAGCAAAAAAAAAAAGGTTCATCTGGTTATTGAACGCTCATTACTTCTAACAGCCAGTCTCCCAGGCCACTGAATAGAATACATTATGGCATTCTTTGCTGAAGCAGTGGTGCTACGCTGTTACGCTAACATCTTGACTAAGTCCTCAAAGGGCCAATTTTGTATGAAGATAGCTGAGAGGACCAAGCCATCATATCTCCCAGTCACTTTTCCACCCCCAGAAGTTTCCCAGAACTCCTGTTGTGGAAACACGGTTATAGAATTAATACTCCAACCTTTACACCAGTAACTAAATATCCATTTAACCTGTTAATGTGAAAAGAAAAAGAAACATTTTTTTTCTTCATTTATTTATTTTATAAATATATATATATATACCAGCCACTATTCCAATTTTACTAATTCTAGTATATATATATATATATATATATATATATATATATATATATATATATATATATATATATATATATATATATTCCATTTATTTATTTATTTTAACTGTTTTACGCAGTTATTGGCATAAACACAAAAACAATTTTGCTTCAATCAATTTGAATTCTGATGACTAAGATAACTGATTTAAAGTGACTTTATGTCTCTGCGCCTGTCCTTTAAATTAAACCAAAACATAGATGAATAACAGACGCCCCGATGACAGACTAATGCGTGTGTTTCTCTGTGGGAGCAATAAAACAGAAATTCACTCCAGCTTTTCCTTAAAGCTTCTACATGCAGTTAGTTTATTTGTGTTAAAGTTTACTTTTTAAAATGAAAAGCTCGTTAAGTTACAGAAGACAAATGCATGTACAGTGGAGCCTTTTCTTATAGAGTTCAGTGGGTCCAGATAGGAAAGTGTTAAACATTGATGGCTGCTGGTCAGAGATGTTAAAAGCCATGTAATGGGTTCAGTCTTTGAACCAAAGATGCCCCCCCCCCCAGCCAATAAATCAGACCAGGTCATTTAACCACAAAAAACACCAAATGTGGCCTACAGCAATAAAAACAGAATAACTTCTAATACTGATTTTGTGTCTTCACAGTAAATTTGAAAGCTTGATGACTTTTATCATTAATTTCATTTTAATTAGTGTTTTTAATCACAGTCTTACTGGCATAAAATATAGCAATTAGATCAAGTAAATGATCTAATTAGATCTGATTAATCTAAACTGCTAACAAACTCAATTATTTTTTGTTTCATTACCTTCTCAGTGGCCTAGAGGTACAGGGTCGCCCTGGGACTGGGAGATCAAGGTTCGAATCCCGGTCGGGTAAACCAATTACTTTAAAAATTAAATCAATGCCTCCCTGCTTGAGGCTCAGCATGAAGGGGTTGGATTGGGGGGTAATCTGCCACATTGTTCCTGAGCACAGCCACTTCTGCAGCTCACAGCTCCCCATGGGGTTGGGTCAAATGCAGAAATTTAATTTCACCAGCGTGTGATGATGACTAATGGGACTTTAACTTTCAAATTAAACCAACCACTATACATAAAGTTTAAGTTGGAGGGTACAAACATCTGGACTGTAACAGCGGTTACGTGCCATTTTCATGCTGACATTTAAACAAGAAGGAAATGTCATGTTCACTTAAGTAAAATAACACTTGAGGGAATGGTATAACATACGAATAAAGTATATGAGTGTTTTTATTAAATAAACATGGCAGAAAATGTGAGTGCACACCCAAATCATAGACATGCTGTTCATTAAAAAAGTTTGAGCAAATATAAGCTGTTACTTATGCAAAGGGCCTTGTATCTTTGACCATCCCTCCAGATGGCAAGTCTGAGTTCACTAAACCTCAGAGAAGCAATAAAATGCATCTAAAAGTGCTCATATATTACACAACTGTTGGTTTCATCAGCTGGTAGGAAAAGGAAAAAACTGCATCACATTTTGGATCGTTCACAGAAACTTTTCCACAATCAACATCTGAAATGATAACTTTTAGAGAACGTTTCACGGTTTTAGTCAGTTTAGCGGTCAAAGCTTCTTATTTCTAATAAAAAAAGCACCTCTCTGTGCCAAATGTGTTGCGTGATGCTATGCTAATTTTCTGGCATATTTCTCCCTGCTGTCCAAGAGGAAAATATGATCCTTCATGTTTGGATGCCAGCTTCAGATTCAAAATTTGGAGGTTCTTTACAGAGACACAAAACTTCAGCTGAGGTCACCATAAAAGCAACAGCTGTTTTGTGGGTCTCCTGCTGCCAATATAGCAATTTTGCAGCATTACACAACCCTCGGATTTTGATGAAATCACACTCCTTAGTGTGCATGGATATATGGAACTCATTAACCTTCATGTAAATGTGTTGCATGAGCCAAGGGGGTAGGTATTAATGTTTCAGACCACAGAGCTTTTAATATCCTACAGATTTTAAACATGCTGAGTTTTATCACAAACATCAATGTGTAGTTTTTACCGTTATTCTCTGGAAAGTCAAAAGGTTGTTGAAAATGAATTAAATATGCCCAGTTGTTGAAATATATTGGCTGTTTTGTGAGAAAAATAACAATAAAAATCCAGTTTAGAATACATGGAAGTGGGTCTAAGGCCAAATCCTAGTACTCGCAATTCCACCTGTGCACTCTTCAATTGCGCATTCCAGTTCAGGGGTGCGAATGCGTAGGGCTTCCCGATCCACAAGTGCAAAAGTTGTCCACGCCCCCTTTGCTCCCTTGATCTGTACTTTGCCCAATTCTGCACCAAGGGTATTACCCACAATCCATTACTGCATGGGAATTTTGAGAAGGCTCAAGTGCCTTTTCTGAAAATATGTATTTTCAAAAGAAAGAAGTTCATTTTAAGATGATTCATGATATTTATTCATGCTCTGAATGTTTGAGTAAAATATAACGTAGACAGCAATGAATGTAAATTTTGTCAATTGTTTGTTTGAAAGTTGTTAATTAAGAATTTTTTCAAAAGTAGCACAAACAACGACCAGCAATCTGGCATGAGTTGTGGTCGCTGACGCAACTGTCGCTGTCCTAATTCACCGATTATTTGCACACTCGAGCACTACACACTCAAAACCTTACTGTGCACTTACTCCAAGTGTACGTCACAGAAGATCGTAGGGCGCGATGCGAGTATTGGGACTGGGACCGTGTCTCTGGGCGACGACATGTTTTCGTCTACGGGAGCCCGTGAGAACAAGATGCATTTACTGATTTGTAACAAACTGTTACAAAACTTTCACCATTTATGAACGTTGTTGTTTTACACATGCACCTCTTCACTCGTCACCAGTGATGAAAGGGAGTCTGACATGCTTGTCATTTAGCTGGAGATTGCACTCCTAGGGATTTTTGACCCTAATGGACATCCGTCAGTAAGGTCTTACTCGAACACAAAAACCCTGCTTGCTTGCAATGATTTAGGTATGTGTTTTCCCATAGCACCACACATTTTCACTTTAATCTAAAAATAACAGACAAAAGGGTAAAATGTTTGGTAATGAAATTTAGATGGAGTAAGAAATGTTCAGAATCCTCATGTTTTCTGATAATTTCGACAAATTTAGAAGAAAAATGCCCATAAATGCAATAGTTTCATTGTGATCTATCACTTCTAAGGAAAATGAATCCAGTAAAAAACATTACCCTCATCTTAACTCATTCATTGCAATTGACTACTAAAGTCTAAAACTAAGGTGAGTGTTTAATGGGGGGGGCGAAGGATCAAGCGTCCACAACTTGAAAGTAAATACCACATCTCTGAAGTTGATTTCCATCCGTGTGTGTCATACGTCACGTGATCGTGACGCAGACAGTCCATGTTTTAGGAGATCAATTTGGGACGCCGCTATGCCTGAGGCAAGGCAAAAAAAGAATAAAATAAAGTGCACTGGCATTCAGGGGCTTTTTGTTCAGAAAATGGCTGGCAGTGAATGAGATAATCTGATCTCTGTGTTATTCCATATCTCATTCCCTCACAGTTAAATATCTTGGGAAACTACTAAAATTTTAACCACACAATTCTGTATTACAATAACAGCTTCTCAGTCAATGCCCTTGCTAAATCAAAAAGGTCCTGAAGCATCTCAGCAGTGTTTTCTTTTGAAAGCCCCACTAATTTGGGGTCAGTATTTGCGTAAGACAATGGCTAAACCCACATTCCCTCAAGTACAGACTGTGACCACAGAGATCAAGCTCAAATATCATAGCCTCTGAAAAAGAAACCAAATGGTCTGTCTTGACAACAGGGTTGCACTGCAGTACAAGGACACTAAGAAAAAAATGTGTGGAGGACAAGATATAATCAAGTTTATGCTCCAGCTGCCTGCTGTGAGAAGTACAACTCTGCTCATAAATGCATGCTCAAGCCCAATAATTGCCCAGGAAGAAAGAAATCTGGCATGTAAGCCCAATCCAGACACCAGGAAACAAAAACATCTGACAAAAACACATTTTTGGGGAGTTAATAAATATAACTACATATCCTGTCTATTACACAAAGCTACGGCAGCAGCAACTTGTTGGACTTGTCTGGAATAAAGCTTGAAACAAATAGGGAAAGTTTTTATTTTTTGCTGTGAGTAGAATTACATCTACTAAAGCTCAGGGGCCTCATTTATCAAGCTTGCTTACACACAAAACGGGGTCGGAAAACTGCGTAAGCAACTTCCCACGCAAACTTTGGGATTTATGAAAGAAAACTTAGCGGAAATATGTGTGCAACTTTAAGTTGACTAAGGACATGGCTTATGCACATTTTGGACATGGAGAGCACCTGCAGTGCTGCTGCTAAGAAGGATACAATTATGAAATCCTGCAGCATTGTCACTTGTACTGCTCCGTTTTCACACAAAAACAAGACCCCTCACATGCACACATGCGCGCACACTCACACACACGCACGTGCGTGCACACACACAGCCTGAAGCGCAGAATACGGAATGCAGAATATCAGCAGGGGGACAGATTGAGACAGAATGCCATGCGTCTGTGACAGTGTGTGTGTCCTGTCACTGGAGAGGGTGCTCGCTGCAGAACTACAAAGGCGGAGCTGCACCATAAGGTGGAGCTGCACCAGAGTCAGCCCCGCCCATTCACGCAAACTCAGCCTAGCCCACTGACTTCCGTTCTTGTTTTTCAACTTTATCGCAAACTAACCTGACTCATGAATTACGGCTGTTACTAGTTTACAGTCGTTAATGCTATGTTCTGTGCGCCAATTAAACAAGATAAATATAACTTGCTACATGACAAAGTCTGAATATATCCTGAAATGAAAAGGTTTCTTTCAGCGAATATCTGCCCACAGCCGCTCCAACAAAACTCCTGTACAACAACATTTGACTTTATTATGTGAGTTCTGGTAGTCCAGTGGCAAGATTGTTTAACTTAAGTTTTGCTTTCCCCTCAGCTGATGCTGGTTCGGTTCTCGGTGGGATCGGCAACAATCTATTTTGCCAGCTGAAACATTTAATTTGTTCATATTTTAGTTGTAATGTTCATTTTCAGCAAAATATTTATGTCTCTACAAGTTATTTGAATTTGGTCGTTCCTAAACAGCATTTTAGTTGAAACTCTGCTCACAAATGGACTCACACTGGCTAAATAAACGAATGAATAAATAAAAAAACACATTAGTCATTATATGTTAAACGGCATACCAATAAATTGTTGTAAACATAGTACTGGCAAGTGTAGCTAGAAATGAGGAAAAGGGCTTATAGAATATTTCCACTACTGGGAGGCGAACCTGCGCAAAACTGCATGTCAACCTGACAGCATAACCACTACACCACCACATCTTGTAATACTTGTGTGGTGTTGCATGTTATTGTGCCATTCAGTGTGTCTTTGTAGACGGGATGTATGATTTTTCTGGCGGTGTCTCAGTAGAAGTCATTTCAGAAATAATTTGTCAGAAAATTCACAGAATATCCAGATTTGAGAACCAAGACCAGACCCACTTCGGGGGAGGAGACCAAATTGAAGCTGAGATGGGAAGAAACTGCATGAATGAGGCCAAAAATGGCTTTGGCATGTTTCGTATGAGGAAATGACAATATAACATGATTAAAAGTTCCAAAAGTTAGATTTTTAATTATATGGAACCTTTACAAAAACTGTTCAATTCACTTCTCAACTCCGTCCCCAATCCTGCATTTTTTAGCTATAACACCCTCTTTGGTTCCAGAATGCTATAAAGTCTGACAACTGGAAGGAATTGGACTGACTCTGATAGAATGGGCGGGGCTGACTCTGGTGCAGCTCCACCTTCTGGTGCAGCTCCGCCTTTGTGGTTCTGCAGCGAGCACCACTTGTGTCACTGTGTGCCGATTGATGATGCGCCCTGGCTACTTGGACAAGGGAGATCTCTGTTTGGCTGACTGTTAGCGTGTGTGACTGTCACTCAAGAATCTGGGGATCAAATCCCAATTGGACCATTTTTTTATATCCACCACAGATCTCTCTGAATCACAACATTGACGGCTTCAGTCTCAAGTAATAACTCTCAAAAAACAAACATCTCAGTCTAGTGTTACAAAACATTTTGTCCCAATTCTAGCTTCCTTTCCCAAAGAACCAAAGACTTTGTCTGACCAGCCAATCATGAGTCTTGAATTCCTGTACAATCATGGCCAGAGGGCAGAGGCCTGTTGTACTTGTTCACGACCATGAAAAACATGAATTACAGTGCATGCTACAAAACAAAAGTTACGGTTACAAAACTTGGTTCAAGTTACATGTAATATTGTCCCAATCCAAGCTCCATATGCCTACATATGCAATGTTTTAAAAAGAGATGTTATTTTTTAAATCACCATTAGTCAAATGTATGCAGTCGTTGTCATCAAAATTCCACTTTGGATACAGACAACACAAAAACCACACTGACCCACACCTTTGCTGGGGTGGTAGATATTCAATGTCTATATGAAGAATACAATGTGACTGGATCGTAACAGAATTGGTCCCTAAACAAAATGAATGTTAGTGATTGCAACAACTAATTGTGCCAAAATGATTAGCAGCCAGACCAAGCGGAGTGTAGCTTTATACAAAACAAATAAATTTTTGATGCAACATCCCACCAGTAAATTGATTAAAAATGTTATTAAGTTTGAGCAATATGTTGTTCCACCTTAAGTACACAAGCTTTGAATGAATAGTTTTGCAATCTTACATGTATCATGTGTTAACTATTTTTGGGGAAAAACTGGCGTTTGTTAAAGTGTAGGTAATTGAAAATAAAAGTTTTCAAATGAGGCTAATTGTGTATTTATGTAAAACTGTGTTTTCTCCAGTCTTTTAACCGTTGTTAAATCCAGCATCTGCATGGGCAGATTAAGGCCCTGTCCACACGTAGCCGGGGATCTGCCAAAACGTAGATATTTTTCTACGTTTTGGCCTGTCATCCACACGAAAACGGAGTTTTTTCACACGAAAACGGATCTTTTTAAAAACTCCGGCCAAAGTGAAGATCTGCGTTTTCTCCGTTTTGGGTGTCTGCGTGTGGACGGACAAAACCGGAGTTTTAAGGTCCGCAACGTCACTTTCCGCGCCAAAAAAATGCTGACATCACGTGTGCGACCTGTGTTTACACTAGCCGACAGCATGGATGCCCTCAGAGCTGCGCTCGCTTTATCAATTGTCCAAGCGCTTTTTGCTTTTTTGTTTTTGCAAGCGGAGTTACTGCTCCTTGCGGAAGACCACAGACAAAGGACGAGGTTAAGAACGGGGGAAGTACTGCCGCCTACAGGTCTGGCATGTCCTTAACAACGTATTTATCCGGGTACGTGTGGGCAGAGTTTTTTTTTAAAACGAGGTGGTGTGGATGCAAGTTTTTGGAGGGGCGGTTATTCGTTTTCAAAAAACCCCGGCTACGTGTGGACTAGGCCTAATGCCTGTTTGCCGGAATCCCCAAAAGTCTTTCAGCTTCAGGACATAAATCATTTTTATTGTATCCAATAATGAATTATTAGCTGTAGCTATGCACCTTTTTAAGGTAAGTGAAAAACCTATAAAAAATAAACTACAGTCCAAAATCTCCTAATCCATCCTCCCTGATTCTTCAGCAATGGCTTAACAAAAGATGTGTGACACTGCTATGTTCCCTTACATCCTACTTACACAGAAAATCTTTTTAAAAAAATCCTTCCTCCTAGCATGATTATGAGAATTCAGCAGCACAAGAAAGCTTTTTTTCATGACCTGAAATGATGAGGAATGCAGGAGCTCAGCAGTGCTGCAGATACCTGACACCACTGTTGAGCGGAGCAGGAGAAAACCCCATTCATTTCCAGCGTCTGTATTTATTAACAGTAGGTTCTGTATCAAAGCACAAGGGGGAAAGCATTCAGCTCAAAACACACAGTTTTTATAAAACACTGGGGTTCTATTACCTGGGAGGCTCTAGTGCTAGAAGGGGTACAGGGGGAAACGGGCACAAAACTACTTTCAAGAGCAATGTTGACCTAAGGAACAACCTTCACTCTATGCAAGCCTCTGAAAGGATCCCCTCATGCTCTGAATGATGCTGCGGTCCACAGCATGTGTGCTATAGGCTATAGACTGAAACACAGCGGTTCTTTTAAATCTGAAAGAGATTTCTTTTAACCCCCAGGCTCAAAATAAGTGTTGATAAAAGGACGAACAACTAAGTCCTTTAGGGGTACTTCTGAGTTAAAAATGCTCATGAAATACGTATGTGGAGTAACCAGGTAGGTAGGTTTTAATGTTGCAAATCTGGAACGCCTGCCTCCAGAGGGTTAAACACAGTTTTTGGTTTGCTGACTAACCCTAACCCTCCTGAACACTGTCATTATCACTTTTGCCACAACCTAAGTACCTCCACCGCTCCTGGCTTTAAATCTTCTGTGCCACAACAAGATGAAAAGCACTAAAATCAGAAATCCTCCTGTTTTATTTCTCCAAAAACACTGATTAAGTGTAGGGTTAGGGTTGTATCAATACAGTCAACTGTGAGTCTGTTTTGGGGGTGAAAAATTGTGAAAGATTCAGTCAATAACGTGTCCTCCATTTGTTGCAGCAACCAAAGAAAGACATTTAACATTTGGCAAGCTTTCCATATGTCTTTGGTGGTTCGTTGACAAGAATTACAGGGCTTTTTGCCTCCATTATACAAGGAAACATGTTTTTGCTGAAACTGCACATACCAAACTGGTAAACTGAAGGTTCGGCGAAAGCAGAGCCTGAAGCTCAGTGTTGACATTGCTTTTTATATTCCCCTGAACAGTGAGAGAGGAGTAAACATCATTATGTTTAAACTCTCAAGTTCCAGTAAGGACAAAGATGAACTTTGCCACTTTTTTCAGCATTACTGCTTAACTAAGTTCCTTGAAAAGGTGCTATTTAGCACAACAAAACAAAGTCATCCGTCACTCTAATAAGCTCTGCAGAATAGATGTGAAGACGTACGAGTAAAACCCAGGGGAGATCATAAATACTGTAGACTGTTAGCAACAAGATAGGAGAGACAAGAGTTTATTATCTTTACCAGGGTTATGGACTCCATGGTTGCTTTAATGGGTATTACAAGCTTTAGGCCATGCTGCTAGGAACATTTCTACCCATGAGTACAAATTGGTAATACCACACAATGCGTGAAATCATATGCACAAAATAGGCACAGATCTGTCAGTAAGTACTGTTGATAAATGAGGGCCCAGGAGTAGGGATGCACCAGTACGATACTGGTATTGGTATCGGTGCCGATACTGATACCAATACCAGTATCGGTAAAAGTTAACCGATACCAGGAACCGATACCAATGCAGTTGCTATAAAAAATGGCTTCAACGTAATTTGTCATTTCTGTTCACCTAATGTTTTAGTTTTGTGATGATTTCCATTCATATATTTTACTTTTTATCTACCTCACAGTCTTTTCCTGTTGAAAACAGAGAAGAAAATAAAATCTGAATTCCAAATCATTGCATTTTTTAGTGTGGTGGAAGTATCGGTATTGGTAATCGGTACCGGCGAGTACTCAGATCCAAGTAACGGTATCGTATCGGTTTGGAAAAAAGTGGTATCGTTGCATCCCTACCCAGGAATATGTATCTGCACTGGTTGAATAATAAGAAAACATTGCCGATAGAAAAATTAGGGGCAGCTAAGAGAGGAGCAAACATACATAAACTACAAAACCTTAGAAAAATACCTAAAACTGTAGAATTATTTTCAATTGTTTCAGCGTCATTTTGGCCCACACTGCACATCAAGTCATGATGACACTAAGAAGAGTAATAGAAAATGGTTCTTAATGAAAGACCAAGTTCACTTGTTTTTTCAACCCGTTTGCAATGGTCTCTAGTATGAATAAATTACTTGTGATTTGATCTTTGTGGGAAGAAGGCTCTGGTGCTCCCGTTTGAGGAACTAGAAGTTAGCCAGAGTAGAGTTGAGTTTCAGATGACAGGATTTGGGAGTCTTATTTCCTGATATTTGGACATCCCACCTCTGATTGGCTAACTCTACAACTGATTCTGTTTGCTTCACAATGTTGATGTTTCATCTCCACAAATAACACAAGCCAGAAGGAGTTCTGCCATGTGGTGGGGTTGCTAATGCAAGACGTCCTCTGCTTTCTCCTGGATGCTAAACCAACAACAGCTTTCTCTGCTGAGCTAAGATGGGCGAGTCCATGAATGCTAAGTGACCGTGTGACGTAGTTCTGTCAGGATATTGGCAGCTAAATGCAAGAAATAAAATACTGTTTTCACATTTAGCCATCATGTCAAACTCAGCGTGACTGATTGCATTTCAAAGGTAACAAGTAAAAAACGGTTCTTCAGTGAACTTGGCTTTAAGGGGTAAGTTAAAAAGGAAACAAAAAGGAGAAATACAGGTGCTTTCTTAACATTATATTAAATTAGGTCTGGGTTCTTGAATATAATTCAGTCCTATTGAAATTAGCTAAAAACAAAGACGGGATATATCGTGAGAAATTGTTTTCCATATGAAGATAAAGCAAAAATCCAACAGTTGCTGTTATTTATCTCACTACTTGGTCAAAATGTAGGATTATTACCTGTAAGAACCAACAAGCTAATTTTTGGGGCCAGAAAAAGTTTGAAAGCTCTCCCTCCATTCAGTTTAATATAAATTAAGTCTAATGGTGAATATACAAATAACACTGGTGGTAAAATCTAGCTTCTTTCACCTCAGGCAGCTGGCGAAAATAAAGCCAATTCTTTCACGGCAGCACTTCGAGACAGTGATCCACGCCTTTGTTACCACTCGGCTGGATTACTGTAACGCACTCTATATTGGGGTCAGTGCATCTTATATTAGTCATCTACAGAGGGTGCAAAATGCCGCCGCCCGTCTTTTAACTGGCACTCCAAAGTTTGAGCACATTTCCCCTGTTTTAGCTTCACTTCACTGGCTGCCCATTTCTTTTAGGATTCATTTTAAAATTATTTTGTTTGCTTTTAAATGTCTCCATGGCCTTGCACCTTCTTATCTCTCTGTCCTGTTACAGCCTTACACACCCTCCCGCTCTCTCAGGTCAGCTGATCAGCTGCTCCTGAATGTACCCAGGACTGGGCGTAAACTTAGAGGAGATCGCGTCTTTGCTGTAGCAGCTCCTAAACTGTGGAATGAGCTTCCTTTGGAGATAAGACAGGCCAGTTCCTTACCTGTTTTTAAGTCACTCTTGAAAACACACCTCTTTACCCTTGCTTTTGACACCATGTGAGATGTTGGTTACTATATATATTTTTTTATTTTTGACTTATTTTAGCTGTTTTTGTGTGTTTCAATGCTGTTTTTATCTAGTTTTTATTCTTATTATTGGGCTGTTTTAATTTTATGTCTCATGTGGTTTATTTATTTCGCTTTGCTGCTTTCTGTTTATTCTATTGTTTTAATGTGTTTTCTGTATGTACAGCACTTTGTTCCTGTGCATGGTGTTTTAAAGTGCTTTATAAATAAAATGAACTGAACTGAACTGAACACTGTACAGAGATTGGGTAAAAATGATGGCATGATCTGGTCAAACAGGCTTTTTTGATGGCTGAACAAAAGTGAAAATTAAAGCGACATCATCACACACTGGTGAAATTATATCTCTGCATCTGACCCATCCCTCTGGGGAGCGGTGAGCTGCAGCAGCGGCTGCGCTCGGGAACTATTTGGTGATCTAACCCCCCAATTCAATCCCTTAACCCTCCCACTGTCCTAATGGGAGTAACCCCGCGAGGAAAGTTGACCATTGAGCAGGGTTGATGGTTTATCCCTTAGGTCCATGTGGCAGGGGTGAGGAGTGAGCACCACCTCACCCCTGCCACGTGGACCTCAAGGGATAAACCATCAATCCTGCTCAATGGTCAACTTTCCTCGCGGGGTCACCCATAAAGACAGTGGGAGGGTTATAGCTGAGTGTCAAGCATTTTTCTAATGTGATTTATAAGCTAATTATTGGTTTATTACAAACTATTAATAAACCATAATATCATGTCTGGAACAAAACAATCCAGTAGGCATTGGGTCGCAATCTTAAAGTGTTTGGTATGACCCGATCGGGCTTTGAATCCCGATCTCCCTTCAAAGGCGGACACTCTACCACTAGGCCACTGAGAAGGAAGAAATAGGAGTAACGTCATAAAGTCAAAGCTGGGTCTGCATCAAATAAAAAGGGAGATAATGAACAAAATGGCCAATGCTGCCTTCAAGGTGGAGGGACAATTATAGCATTCACCAGTATTTAAAGTAGTAAATGTACATGTTTTCCTTCTCCAACAGCCTCTGAGAAGGACAAAGTGTAAACCACTAAATATATAGATGCCTATTTACACTGATCAGCAAAGCAGCTAGCTCAAGTTTGGTCAGCATCCGCCCAATGGAGTGTAAACTGAGGAGGCATCCTGGAGGATCCATTAAGCCGATATAACGAACTAACCTCTCTGAACCACTAACTTTGGCAGCAAATAGCTTTTTTCCATTTTCTCTGTGAGTTTCTTTATGCACAAGTCCACTCCTTAGCGTGCAACTACCGCTGATAAAACAGACAGACGATATGGCTGCAAAAAGAGAGGAGACAAAATATAAAAAACTATATAGTAAAGCTTCATTGCAAGAGACATATTTTATTTCCATGCTATTCCACCAAATAATTCTTTATCATCTGTTTTAATAAAATCTTGTTCTTTTTCTTAAATATTAGCACTCATTGGTGTACCTTGTTCAAACCCAACAAACCAGCAAGCTGCATGGATTACAGTTCCAACTGAACCAGACCAAAACACAAACTGTACTGTCAAGACAGTGCAATGGAAACTACTTGCTTGGCTTCGGTTGGCAGGATAGAAAAAAGCTGAGAAAGCTGAGCTTGCTTTAAGCGCTGACCTAGATTTGCTGTGCTGTTAAAGGCATATATTATCTAACCCAAAGTAAGGAAAAGTAATCGATAATGTTGCCGATGGCAGCCATTGTCCATGGTTACAGTAGCTTTAACAGCAGCAATTCTGCTAAAAGTAATGAATAAATCAATTGTACAATACGCTGTAATGGAGCACGGCTCTAGCACTGAATAAAATGACAGAATGACGCTTCCTAATAAATCTAAATACATTGCTGGTTCTATTCTGTGCAGCTTGAAAATCTAAACAGTTCTTCAAATGAAGTAGACACTTTTAGTACCTCTAATTCAACTTCTTCACTCTGGGTGTGTAATTCACCGATCAATCCGTCAGAAGCCATTACAGGATTTGTACTTTGTCAAGAAAAGGGATGCTAAATCAATTGAGCTCTGAAATCTTCTTAGCTCACACCTGGTCTTGTTAGTATTGGCAGAGGGATATGGAGTAATGTCACCCAGCCAAATGGTGCCGTTCCAGCTGACTTCCACTGCAGGAGGTTCAGAGATTTCAGCTGAATGTTAACTGTGCTGCTAAATCCAGCACAATGACTAAAAATGGGCTCTTTCAAAAGTGTCGTGCATCATATTTTGCTTTTCTAAAGTGTGATAAAAAGCCAAATCACGGGTGTATGATACCCAAAAGGACGTCTGCAAATCATAATTCTGCAACCAAGGCTGCACAAGGGTTAGCAGATACACAAAGGTCAAAGGGCCTCTACTTGAAAGCACTTGGCCTTGGAGTTCAGAATCATATAGGAAAAAACTTGTATAAGGTCCCTGATGAAAAGACTTCAAGGTGTTGGAGTATCCGCCTCACTGTGGCTCCCCATCAGGCTACAGTTCAGCTGGAGGGAAGGGAAAACAAATCCGTGAACTCTGGCAGAACACTTCAAAGAGATCCACCCTCCTTAAGGCCGGTGTGGTAGTCACATCCATCGTGAAACCCAAGTCAAACTACTTTACTTGTCACAGTTTCCTCTTCCATCTCTTCTGCTCCTTCCTCGCCCACTGAGGAACATATGACTTCCATTACTGTTTTACTGTCTCAGCACACCACTAAAGCTGAACATCAGACCTTGTTGCTGAGACTGCAGCCATTTTACTAAAAATCCCTTATGGAAAAGTGAGGCAGGCTGGCGTCTTAACCAGGTTGTGACAGACTTTTCTGAATGTAGACATCACACAATGTTTGGTAGAAAAACAATTGAGGGTTTCTCCCATGTGACTGAAAATGTTACAGTTTACCTGTTAAATTAGGCTTAGATGTGGGTTAAATTAACATGCATGTGATGCATTATCCATTTACAATTGTCAAACGGAATTACATACACCCTAAACACTAACTGGGCCCTGTCTCCCAGCTCTTTCCAGAGGTTAAACAGCTGACTAAGGGCTCTCTGCAGCTGGCATTTGTAAACCCAGCATGTCTTCCTGGCTTTCCATTAAAGTGAGGTTGAATAATAAAAACGAGTTTGGAAGACATTCCTCTTGCTAGAGGCAACAACCTGGCTCACAGCCTAAACCAACAGTGTGAAAAACAGGGCTGACTTTAGGCCAAAGCAAGAATCCAGATGGGGCTAAGTCACAGCTAGCAAGCTTTGCACAGAAAAGGTGGTAGGGTAGAGTTTTGAAGTCAAAAATAGACAACTGAATAACAGTAGACTTATTTATGATCAAGCTTATCAATGTCTGATGTACACGTAGCACACACGCTGCTGATTGTTTTGATTACTCACCGCTCTCGCTCTTCTCAATGACGTCGACAAGCTCGCCTGCTTGGAGACTGATTTCTGCAGGCTCTTGTTTCTGGTAATTGGCCACCACCACGTATTGTTCCAGGAGCATGGGGTCCGAAGCATCCAGACCTGGAGTCGATGGAAAAAAACATGCTGTCAGCCAGCTGCCAGCCATAGGTCCACGAGAACGACTGCTGGTCACTCGTTGTGCCATAGGCCACTTTGTCTGTAGAGCTCAGCCAATCACAAGATTCAGTGCATCTTCCCCACAGTCTAGCCATAGAGCTGCATCCCCATCCAGCCCAACAATGAGATGCTACAAGCTTAAGGAAGATCCTCCAAAAATAGAAAAATCAAAATCCATCCTGTTTTACTGAAGTAAATGTATCCATGTTCAGTAAGGTCAGGTAAGTAGACGATGGACATGTGAGCAGTGTTTAAGGAGAAAGCACACCAGCAGAGCAGGAGTTGTAGCAGAAGCTAAGGAGTGAACTGGAGCCAGTTGAGGACAGGACAGAAGAGTCAGAGAAAGAAATAGTTTCCCTTGGAAAATAAACCATCTGCTAAAAGCCTCCTTTTCCTCAGTTGGGGCTGGAGCTGGAGGGAGAGTAGGGGGGTTGTGTACGCCAATCGTAAGAGTCGGCACTCAGGGCCTTAAATAAAACCAGATGAAGGGGCTGGAGTTTTGCTCAGAGGGATGGACCCACGTCTGGATGAAACACTAGAGCTCTGACTACAGCATGCCGCCCCAGCAAATGAAACCCTTCCTCTTACTGCTTCACTAAATTAACCATATAAGCACCAGAACGAAGACTTGTATTGATGGCTGCATGCTCAACAGGCTCAACACCTTTCAGGTTCTGTTTCATAAACAAAACAACTGAATTGTTATCAAAACAGTGCGTTTTCTAAGAGCTCTTTTAAAGAAAATTTTTCACGCTAGTTTCTTATAAACATCAACACGACCTTTTTGTTTCTGCAGGCATTGGGCTTCATTAAGCAATCCTGGCTAAAGCTTTAATCATAAAAAAAATCTTTAAAAATGATCAAAGCTCAATTGCCTAAAACAGATCTAACAAGTGTCAGCTGGAAATGAGACACAAACCAGCTGATGCTCAGTCCACATAAATAAGAGCTTCTACTGGCCGCTGAGTTCAAAGCTGCGAACAGAAGCAGCTACTGTTTCAACGCGGAGGTTTTCTTTGTTTATACCAATGCTGCAGCAGCTCCAGAGTCTGACAAACAAGGAAGCATCCACAGACATTACTGAGATCATAATCTCTGCTCTTGGTCATGCATGAGCAAAAAACAGCTTTTATTAACTGAAAGAGCTACAATCAATATAACTGGGGCATAAATGTAAAGCTTTGGGAGAAAAAACATAAAATGAAGGCATGGACCTTATAACTCAGGTTTAAAAAAAAGAAAGTGGACACAATTCCACAAACGAGAGATTAGGATTTATTTAAATGGGGGAAAAAACAAGTTCCTTAAATTCAAGGAACTAATAACTCACCAGGAGGAACTCTGCACCATCAGCATCTCAGACGCTAAAACTGCCAAAGCGCTTTAAACGGGATTACTCTGGCTGGACTGTAGTTTTTGAGAGCTCATCTGTGCAAATTGTTCTGACAAACCACAAAGTCGAGAGCAAGTATAACAAAACAACAACACTAATGCACTAAGTTCTGATGTTTACAATTTTATTTGCCACGATTAACAGAACCATGTGATAACATGGGTTGTTTGTTGGATCTGACCAATCAGTTAAAGGGATATTCCACCTAAAATTGAAATTATGTTTGTTGGCATATTTCCCAGAGTTAGATAAGTGGGAAAAAATTTTTTAACCAGTCTACTCATTCTCTTGACACAGCTGTACTCCATGCGCTTTAGTTTAGCATAAAACACAGTAAGTGAATGGATCCAACTAGCATTGTGAGTAAAAACGTCCTTAAAACTCAGTGGTGATCCCAATTTTGCTTGGTGACCTAAATATTCAGACTGACTGGAAGTGAAAATAGTTGGTAACAATTTAAATGTTGGGTGGCATACCCCTCCATGCCCTTTATTTAGTCCACAGTAAAACTATGCGGTATTTTGTTTATTCAAAGTGTGCTCCACTATTTTATCATGTTATCGGGTTGTTAAGCGTATCGCAAGTACTGCAAAAACTGAATGTGTTTACAGGTGTGCAAAGTAAAAAAGACATCCTGTGGTCAAATGTGGGTACTGCAGTCCATTTATCAAAACAAACGAGGCCGCTCTGAAAATCTGCTTCCAGTCACACACTCGTGCCAGAAGATTCTAGATAATGAGCAAAGAGTAATCAAACACAGTATGTTGATAAGTAGATGAATACATTTCACTGGAATATTGAGTATTTGGTCACTGAAAAAAGTAGCTTGAGATATTTTTAGAGCCCACAATTTTTATTTTATTCACTGTTAGCATTGTTAGCTCAACATTAGCCTTCAGCCTTCTGCTCATGGTGGTCAGAGGGAGCAGTGTTTGGCAGTCTCGCTCCCGTCAGTGCGCCCCAGGGCAGCTGTGGCTACATTGTAACTCATCACCAGTGTGTGTGTGTGTGTGTGTGTGTGTGTGTGTGTGTGTGTGTGTGTGTGTGTGTGTGTGTGTGTGTGTGTGTGTGTGTGTGTGTGTGTGTGTGTGTGTGTGAATGGGTAGATGACTGATTGTGTTGCGAATCCTCTTGTGGGGTTGTAGAAACCAATAAAGGTGCTATATCCAATACTGGCCATTTACCGTTTTATTTATTTATTTTTACCAGATATTTGAGTAAAACAAAAGGATGCTGTGGCTTTTTAGAGTTACAGGAACTTTCTTCTGGATCGCTCCTTTTACTGGTTATAATTACAAATGGCAGCACAGCACTGTTTGCTGGAGCAGATTTGGCAATTCCATGGGCTCAAAGTAAGTTGATAAGTACTAGGTATGGAGTATGGAGGCGGGACAGGCTGTAAACAAAGACTACATCCCTCTTTGGCTTATTTAAAAGGAGAACAATGGGCAACCCCTCAGCTGGCTGAGAAGGAAATTGGTTTCTAACCGTCCTTCCTTCCACCGGGATTGAGACATTAGACTGCTTTGTGATTATTTCACTGTAAGGTTCCTACATGCTGGTGAAGATTCTCAGTGATCCAGGTCATGGTAATGCAAAGGGTTCAAATGAGGGCAACTGGACTTCTTTAGTTTTTTGAAGACATTTCACTTCTCATCCAAGGAGCTTTGTCAATTCTAACTGATGTTAACAACTCATCAGGGGGTAGAGAGGAGGGGTATCCAGAGTAGTTTCAGCTCGTTAAATACCAACAGACAGCTACAGCTTATAAGCTTGACTCTCCCATATTCAAGTCTTCAAGAAACCAAAGAAGTCAAGTTGCCTTCATTTGAACCCTTTTGGATTAAGGTTCCTTTGAGTAAAATTTCCAACCATCAATCAATTTTTCGTATGTCTTTATATATTAGCCACTTTATTTGTATTTCAATTCCTATAAGTGTGACCCAGTAGGTTCTGCTGTGCTGTAAAGCACCTTGGGGGGTTTTAGGACTCTAGAAGGTGCTATATAAAAAAACAGGCCTTTTATAGCATCATTCTTACACCATGCACCTTTAATGTTCAAATTTGAAACTATTCAATAAATATTTAGCTTTTTGGGAAAAAACTAAAAGTTAAAAAAATACACAACCTGTGGGGTTATTATGTCATTACGTCACAGCTCATGTCAAATAATAAAAGTGTAACTTTCTATTCCTCACAGCCGAGTGAGAAAGTAAAAGATGGGGCCTGAGGTGAGTTGAATAAAGACTGTCAGCAAAGTCAGTAGACCTGAAAACAAAAGCTAATATTTCTGCTTCATTCAGGAAATGAAATGTTTTGCAACAGCAGGAAGATGGAGTCTGAACAAGTAGAACATGTGTGAGAAAAATGAGGTGAAACAGCCTTGGACGGGACATAGGTCCAATTTCAAACGACAGCCAAGTACTAAAAGATTATTTAGGGAAGAAAAAAGCACAAATAAGGGTTTCAACTGACTGTAGCACTTTGGTAAACGCCTCTGAACTCTATTTAGTCACATTTTAAAAGCAAATAGAAAGACTTATTAAATACTGAACATCTAAAATGTTATTAACCAGCAGAATACAAATATTGCTGCAAAAATAAGTTGAGAACTTGTTTTTCATTTATCTTTGAATCGGTTTGAATTTAACAGAATGTAAATCTGGAGACGTTTTATTAGTTTTATCCTGGCTTCTATTGCTTTGAGCCACATTCTGTCTTTATCTGTCTTCACTCAGATTTATACATGTGCTTCCTGCTCCCACCCATGCACTCCCAGACGTCCTAATTCCACCCGACCCCCACCCCCATGCAGTCTCACCCATCATCAGCTCCGACCAGAGAGGGCGACTGTTCTGAACTTTGCAAAAATTCATCACCAAGACAAAGAAAACTGGAAGGGTTGTCTGCAAACCTACAACAAAGTTGTTGTTTTTGTCCTTTTTTTTTTTTTGGTGGGGGGTATCACATTTCCACTTTCTGCTTTGTAGCATTTAGCTGTTTGTAGCTTTGATATTTTGATGCTACCTTGTGAACCCTGGTGTATCTTCATGAAAGCAAACCTTAGATGAGAGGACAATTTGCAATTTGGCTAAGTGTAATGCCTTTGTTTGGCTTATCAGCAGCAGATGTGGAGCTGGATTAGAAGAGGGACACTGAACTGCTGTTCAATGTAGTGCAGATGTACTCATGTCACTGAATCAGTATGTGACCCGGTGGGAGAAGAGGTAGCCCACAAGTAAACAGAACCAAAATCATTCTGGCGAATTTAGTCTTCAGACTGCAGTTAAAGAACTATTGAATAAACACATTACTTTCCTGCTAATCTTCTTCTAATTGCCTCATACATCAAAGGCCTATGGAGGTATGGAAAATAGTTGGCATTCAAAGTTGGGTTTCTACTTCTAAATATCGCTCTGTTCTTAACTACTGCTAAATGAGATTATCAACTGGCTATAGTGTGTTGATGGACCACAACTGAAAAAATCTGACTTTTTAAGTTTCAAATTGGCTGACCACAACGTAATTGTGCTTTGTTGATACTGACATACGGAAAAAGGCAGAGGCTTAAAACTGAAATGCATTTTTTCCACCTCTAGGTGGTGCTCTCTGAAAATAATGTCTGAATTCCTACAATAAATTGGACCACAATTTAAAAAAATGAAACTTCACCAGAAAGTTAAAGATGTCGCACATCACTCAATATCAATGCATAAATAGTTCTTATCTCACTAAATCAAAAATAAATAAAAAAAATTCCTAAATGCTAATTTACACTCTAATTCTCACACAACACATCTTTTGTTCCGAGCACTGTTTTTGGCGAGAACCTCCAGTTCTGCCTCCAGGGTGGAGATTAGAGTGACAGAATGGTCTCTTATCAGAAACAGAGCAGCCTGTATTCAGTCTGCTCTCGGCTGCAGGGGGGTAGAGTTTCCGCACAGCCGGAGTTCAGAGGTAACAGGAGTAAAAAAAATAAAATAAAACACATCTACTGACTACAGCTCAGTGTAGTTCAAATGCACTTTAACACACATGTTACAATGTATGCCCTAAATTTCATTTAATAATGCGCTAACCCAAAAAATGCATCTCTAAGGAGTTGGCAAGAGTGAATTCCTGTGCTGTAATTCATTCAGCCGAGATAACAAAGCAGAAGAATAATCTGCATGCATCTGCTGCTCTGTCTGCTAATGAACTCTGGAGGTTTGTAACAAAGCAACCAGAATCCAGCATATTCCTTTGCTTCCTTCTCTCAATAAAAGTCATAATCTACATGCGTCCCACATTACTCTCATTTATCTTGTAGAATATCACATCCTCATGCTTCAAACTTCCTCCACCACCAATCCCTGGTTGGGTTTCCTCTTCAACTCATCAGGGATTTTGATGTTATCAGTTCAGCTTTTACGAGTCAGCAAATAAAAAGACTCCATTTTGCAAAAGAACCAGTGAGGTAACATGATCTGGACCAAAGACACCTCTAGGCAAGGCAGCTTTATTTGTATAGCACATTTCAGACACAGACAATTTAATGTGCTTTCCATTAGCAAGAATAGCATGAACGTTGAAATCAACGTGATAGCACAAGTATACACAAATACATTTAGATCAAACTAAATAAACAAGTTAATTTCAGATTTAAGAATCAGAAAAAAGACTAAAGGGTGAGCAGTTACAGTGCAGAACGTGAAACGTGTGAAATATTGATTCAATGGCTGATGAAAACATGAAAGTTTGGATTTAAAAGTTACCAGGTTGGGTCACATTTGAGGTCATGAGGGAGCTGAATCCATCTGGGAGCAGCATAGTAGCTAAAAGCAGCTTCACCCTGTTTGGTTCTGACCTGCGGTTCTACCAGCTGAAGGATCTCAGAGCCCTGCTGGCCGTATATACAGGAAGGAGATCTGACAAGTATTCTGGCAGTATGCCACTGAGTGATTTATAAAGTAGTAGATGCACTTTGAAATCGATTTTATACTGAACTGGTAACGAGTGTAGAGATGTAAGAACCAGAGTGATGTGCTCGGTTCTAAGGTTCTTGCTTTAATAAAAGCTGGATTTAACTGTTCAGTAAGACAGATGCTACTGAGCTGTGATCGGTCAAAGTGATCTAAAAACGCTGATTTGCTTTAATGGTTTCCTGCTTCAGTTGAAATTGTTTCCATCTGCAAATAAAAACAAACACACAGACTTCTTCACCCACCCTCTGACTTTTTTTTGAGATTATGCTCGGCCTCCTTACTGTTAGACAAACCTATAACCTCATTCAGAGCACTAAACCTGACTTACTGACTGCACTACACACACACACACACACACACACACACACACACACACACACACACACACACATAAAACCTGCAGCTCTAATAAAGGCTACACACTCTAACACACTCCTCTGGCCCATGCACTGACATGGTTTCCACTTGCCACGTAAACCCCCTCTCCTCTCCAGCTGTTATTCACATGCACTGCACCCCCGAGCACTCCTCTTCCTCCTCTTCTCCTACGTAACTTTCCAAATGTCCTCTGCTCATCTAACTTTGAGCTTGACATGCCGAGAGAGAGATAAAACAAATCAAATCCAGGGCTTTGACGACGATATGAGATTCCTGAACCTTGGGATCAGCAGGTGATCCTGTTTGCGTTTGGGTTTGTTATGACAACATGTCTCTTCATCTGTCGCTGTCATCTGACAGCAATTTGCAATCACAAGCAGACTATCAGCAGTCAATCCAGACAGCCTATTTATAAACTAGGGAGGAGATATTACGCCTCTCTTTGAAATCATCAAGAAATGGATGTGAGGCAGCCAATATGGGCTGTTCCAGTCACATGGGGGTCAATTTTAAATCTTAAATGGCAAATATATCTTGACTGAATCTTTACTCTAAATTTCTGACAGATACATTCCTGCATTTAAAAAAATCCACACAAAAAGCTATTAGAAATCCAAGATCAAGTAATTAGCTGTGCCGGTGTAAGCGTGTGATGTTCCTCTGCCTTCCAGGTAAACATAGCTGAACTTCTAACCGCTTGCAGTTGTGCGGTGGAAAGCTACATTCTTCTTTTTGGCACAGAGGCTCAGGAAACTCTTATGGTAGACCTGCACCATGTAATTATGGAGCCCGTAAGCTGCAAGTACAGCACAAATTCACCACAATCTCACAGCACTTTTTTGTTCCTGCTGTCCTGCTATAAAAGAGACACATCAGAGTTTAACCACAAGTGTCCATGACGGGAACAGCAAATTAATGTGTGTAAGTAAAATATTTATTACTTTTCATGACTGTTTTGATGCTGAAAACACATTTAAAACATTCATAATCAGTTGGATGGTGCTTTACATGACAAATCAGCTTAATTTCTTGCACAGTTGAATGTAGGTCTACACACACACACACACACACACACACACACACACACACACACACACACACATGCAGCTGAAATAAGACAATTTTTCCATTTCTCTATGTGGATGGAATTCCCTGTTACATAAAGCCTCGATACCATGGGGTATGTACTGAAGTAAGAGTCTCGCTTCATTTGGAGGCAGCTCACTTTGGTGCAGCTTCTCCTCAGAGCATTCCACTCAGGGAGGATAAAAAAATGCCTTACTTATCATTTTCCAAAACCTTGTGGTCCAGTTTTGATACAGGCCTAACAGTAGCAAATTGTAGAAAGGAACGTGCTGAATCTGATTGCCGGAGCAGCTTGTAATTCAGTAATGGCTATTCTGAGACTGCAGGCATGCACATACGAATACACAAAGAACTACACAGCTGTTCACTAAGTCCCTCTCATACTATTCCTTCTGCCTCTTGTGCTAGTTTCCCCATGCTCAGCTGAGTCATTCTGTCTTCTTTGCACACACACACACACACACACACACACACACACACACACACACACACACACACACACACACACACACACACACACACGTTAATCCATGCAAAGGCACAAACAGGTGTTCTAGTCATCCATGCATTGATTTGTCACCCGTTTCATCACAATATGGCAGCATTTGAGTGAGTATAAAAGGTAAATGACAGTTTAAACATGTGCAATATCAGGTTATGCCCTTATGACATCATGGTCAAGAGTTACATTTAAAAAAAATCCTGGTTTTAGTCAGACTTTTATCTTCATTATTACGTAATCTGGTGTATATTTAATTTAAAAATGACACATTTTTGCATAAAAGCAAACAATAATTATTCAAAACCCTGATATATTTATGCAATAGAAAATTCTCCAAAAATGTATTATTTAAATTTATATTTGAGACATTTATTTATTTAGGCCTTTTTTTAATTTTAAAATTAAATATAATATTTAAAGGGGCATTATGGAAGTTTGACAGCCAAAACATGTATAGAAATAATACATTTCTTCTTCATACATTCTCCTGCAATGCCCTGGTCCTGTAGAATGAGCCCTGGCATTTTTATTGTGATTGCCTGTTTTTCTGTAAAATCACAGAAAAAGAGAGCTGCTCGGGTCGAGCAGGCTGCTTCATGCGCGTTCACGCTCAGGCATAGCCCGTAGCATTTGCTATCAGTAGCTTTAGCAGCAGAGAGAGAGGTAGTGCCAACTCAGCGACTTTGTTGCTGTTCCTAGCGCCTAGTGATGAACCTAGCTACATTTCTGAGGACCCTTAGCTACTTTCTTCTAGATATTTCCAGCAAATTAGCAACAAAATAGCCATTTTCGCTCCGGACCGTTCTTTGAACGTTGTTTCAGTTGTCAGCACGGATATAAATATTACAGATACAGATGATGTCACTGGTGCTAAAGCACACCTAGTAAGATGGCGGACTCTCGTGCGGAAGACCCGGGTTCGATTCTGGAAGTGAAAATGGTTTATTTAAAGTTTATTTTTTACATTAATGGTATATTTTTTTACAGTAAGATGCCCAAATTTTTATTTGAGACTCGCCGAGCGGCATTGAATTCACAAATAAAAAAAGATGTGGGTTCAACTTTCATTTTGGAACAATTTTTCAAGCAAGGGAAGGGAATGATCTGAGCATGCAGGAGAACTGACCCATCTTAAACCTTTGCTGAAGAGAAAGGTACAGAACCAAATTATTTAATTAATTAGCTGCGTGTTCTCCTGTCCTCTGTCCTCCGGGCCACACACACACACACACACACACACACTAGGGCTGCAACAAACGATTATTTGGATAATCGATTAATCGGATGGGGTCTCGACACGATTAATCGATTAATCGGATTACATGGGGAAATTTTTAAAAACTGCTAGGGAAACGTTATTTCTCTCCTTCCTTCACTTTATTTAACACAACATTATTAGAAAACAGTTCAATAGCAGAAAAACAACATGCCATCACCTAAATTGTCTTATAAGGTGTATAGACAGAGACCCTAAGCTACATCTATCTGTGACCTAAAATGCTTGGTCCAAGTTAAACAGCTTAAGGGCAATTCTCATCTGTTTTGTTTGATCTCATCTGTTGACATATATTTTAAATGTAATTAAACATAGGCTGTGAATTAATCAAAATTGATCACTATTTCCAAAAATGACTGAAAAAATACCAAATAAAACAAAAGTAAATGAATGCCATCCTCCTTGTGATGATGCCCTGGGCAACTGCCATAAAGTCACATCAAGAAATGCTGCTGATCATTCCAATGATACCAAATAGACTCACATTAGGCCACATGAAAGCAACTGAACCCAAAAATATATTAACCAGTATATAACTGCACTCTCACACAACACGCCTGCAGCAACAGTTAGGACTCCTCCCTCCCTTTTAAAAGCGTTTTTGCTTCTGAGGACATTGTGGTTGTAAAACCACATGCTAGTAGTCTGGCCCCGGTGTGATCAACCAGTTTCTGCGGGAATGTGACGGCGGAACCAGGGCCAGATTAACACTTTGTTGTACCCTGGGCAACAATATTCAAGGGCTCCATCATCACGACCCGAGGATCACCATAATGTGGTCACATACAGAATATTTTACTGTAATATGCAGTAAATATACTCAATACTTGAATGCCTGACAACACGTAACCCGCCCAGAGTAACCTTTGACCCACCTCGTGTGGACTGACCAATGAGGAGAGGGTCTTAACTTGAGGCCCTCTCTTCATTGGTCATTCTGCATGAGACTGACTCTCAACTGACGTTCAGTCGTAGGCAGCGAAGCGTCTCTGTGCAGCGCAAAAGCCCGGGTGGACAGTTTGTTTAATGTAGGGTGACCATATTTCCATTTCCAAACAAGAGGACAGGGGATCTGTGCCTATGACGTCACACTATGGCAACGCCACACAAACCATGTTGGGACCCATTTTTTGTAAGAACTAAATTAATATCAGATTCTGCCAATTAAAGGGCTCTAAAACAATTCATATATAAATATTTTGCATATTTAATGCAAAATCTAATTTTTCTGCTTTAGTGCTGCAACAAGGTTTTATTAATAATAAATTATTATACCTTTTGTTTTACTACAGCATTGGTACGCTTCCTGTGCAGATTATTAAGGATGCTTGTTTCAGCTGTGAGATTAGACGATAGGATCAATGAAAAAATAACTAGTCACACACTCCATGGAAACTTTCAGAGAATCCACAAATAGTGGCTTTCAAATGGTTTTGTTACTTTTTGCAAGTTTATAAAAGAAGCAGATGAGACAGCATGTCTGATAATTTAGTTTTTCATCTGATAATATTAGAACATGTCAGTAATGTCTGAGGGGCTTTTATAAACACCGTATAACTAACACTACTGGAGAGGGCATGAATTACACAGAGGCTTCTGGGGAGCCCAGTTATTGGGGGGGGGGGGGGGGGGGTCATTTTGCCTTGGCCCCCAAAATGTCTTGAAACGGCCCTGGGTGTGTGACTGAGTTTTGAAGGTGATCTGAATTGTATCAGATGTATAAATATGACATGTGTATAACTTATTGTTTTTTACTGGTAAAAACGTGTAGTGGAGATAAATCTACCTACATTTTACTTTTCAACACTTTGTTTTCAGCGCTTTGTTTCACTTTCAGCGCTTTGGGCTTCCTGACAGGGTTGCGGAAGGCGCTTTATAAATAAAGCTTTGATTGATTGATTGATTGATTGATTTTTTGTTTTTATTGAACTATTTTCCTGTCCTGTCTGTCTCTCATCTTCCTGCATCTCCTCTTAATTCTCCAGAAAATCTGTTGCCTGGATTCTTACATTTTCACCTCATCAGTTACTTTTGAGCAGATCAAAGGGATCTCCTGACCGAAAAGCGCAGAGCGCGTTTTCGATGCTGCGTGAGGTGACATCACCACAGCACAGGTGATGAGCTCCGCAGTAGCGAGCTTCAGGCACAAATAAGACAGAAAATAGAGAAGATGTGCAGACAAGAACGATCGTGTGCTAATTATAGTTTTTTGGTTGCGCCACTTTGAGAATGGACCGTGCGCTGGAAGCAGCTGCCTGGATCGCTGTGCAACAATGCGGAACCGGTTCGCAGCAGCGCAAGTCTGCCGGCTCTCCCTCGCGCTGATCTGCCGCTACCGGCTCTCCCTCACGCTGATCTGCGGCTCTCCCTTGCGCTGATCTGCGGCTCTCCCTCGCGCTGATCTGACGGCTCTCCCTCGCGCTGATCTGCGGCTCTCCCTCGCGCTGATCTGCGGCTCTCCCTCGCGCTGATCTGCCGGCTCTCACTCGCGCTGATCTGCGGCTCTCCCTCGCGCTGATCTGCGGCTCTCCCTCGCGCTGATCTGCGGCTCTCCCTCGTGCTGATCTGACTTGCTCTGGTCTGCGCGCAACGGCGGGCGGGATTCGGGAAGGGGGGGGGGGGCGCTTTTGGAAGAGTTGTGCGACACAACGAATCGATGACGCAATTCGTTGCCAACGCTTTTAGTAATCGATTTTCATCGAATTTATCGATTCGTTGTTGCAGCCCTAACACACACACACACACACACACACACACACACACACGGGACTGTCTCAGATGTTATTTTCGTTAAGGAGTGTGCACGTACAGCATGTGCGCCTCATGCACGAGCCTACTATTGAAGCTGCCGTTACGCTTTTGGCCTGAGGGGGCAATCGTGAGCATAAAAATTCAAAACTCCGTAAAGTCCCTTTAAAGTGAACAAATGTCTTTGTTAAAGCGACGAAGTGTATTTTCCCTTGCGATAGGGGGCAGTAGATACCTAAATCATTGCAAGCAAGCGGTATTTTAGTGTTTGAGTAAGACCTTACCAACGGATGGCCATTAGGGTCAAATATCCCTGGGAGGGCAACCTCCAGCAAAAAGACAAGCACATCAGACTCCCTTTCATCACTGGCAACGAGTGAAGAGGTAAATGTGTAAAACAACAATGGTTATTAGTCGGGAAAGTTTTCTAACCATTAGTTACAAATCAGTAAATATATAATATATTTTGTCCTCACAGGCTCCTGTAGAAGGAAACACCGTGTCTAATACGGAGTCGCCCTGAAACTTAACCCCGCTCCCATGAATTTTAGACCCGATTTCATGGTTATATGTTACGAATCCGCCAATATTTTTCAACAACATATTGGATATTTCCAGAGATTAACTGAAAACTACACATTGTCTCTTTAATAAGTGCTTCCAGAGATCAGAAGCTGCAGTCTTTACCCACAATGCAACTCAACAACCGCTGGTGTGTATCGTTTTTTAGAATGCTTGAATACTTGAATCTTCAGTTACAGTTTGATGCTTAAATTTTATCTAAGGTTGAATACATTCTCTAAAAACAGATTTAATTACTTAATATTGAACAAAACCATAAATAGGAGCAAACACAATTAACACACAATGTTACAGAAATCATTTCCATTAGAAGTGACTGACTTTCTCACCTGACTTCCGTTTGCCGGCGCCACCAAAATCTCTGGAAAAGAAACAACACCAGAGCAGCATGGTCACATGTGAGTGTACATGAATGAGTCTGATTACAGCTGAATCTCTGCCCCAGACCTTTCAAACACAGTTGGCACACGACTACTAGCCGAACCCTGGTGGAGAATGCACACAGAACCTGACCCGCGACCAAAGGGGGGAGACTGGGTGGGACACATACTGATGAGTCCCACGTTGGGGAAGAGCAGGAATAAAACTCAGCCTTGGCTAATGTGTCCAGTAAATCTGTTCAGTTCCTCAACATCAGCGGTCTTTGTCTAGCAGAAAACCAGTTATTTACTTAACAACAGGATCATATCTCACAGTGAAGTCCTGGTCATGTTGAGATGTGAAAGGCGTCTTTCTGAAACCCAGACTGAAGCAAAACACTGAGAGGGACATCATTAGTGTCAAAGAACCTGCCCTGTGCATTGACCCACTCTCAGTCACAAAGCAGCCATTTTCCATTCACTTTTACTCAAATTAAAATCAGCATGTGTTTTTACGATAATAAAAGTTTTTTGAATGGTTAATTAAAAAAACACTGTAGCTGTAACCACGTAAAAGTAAAATGGCAAAGATGACAATGAAAATGTTTCAAGATGTGTACTCCGGTTTTTGTGATGAGTCATGAAGTTGCTGGAGTCCTGTTTTATACTAAGTAGTGGCACAGTCTTTGTAGATATTTTCAGTCTGGAGCTCTATTTCCTTTTTTTTTTGCAAATAAATGATCATTTTAGTAATGTATTATATGTTTTAATGGTCAAAATCTTCAAAAGATTTTCATGTTCTTGCATTCTGCCAAATAAATAATAGATTAGTTTGAATGTGAAATAAAATCAATCAGAAACTCAAAATTAATGCGAGATGAATTCATCACGAGTTACTCATTAAGGTGCTGTCAGTTTAATACGGGAGATCGTTCTTCATCGTCTGTCCTGCAGACATGTAAATGAAGACACTTCAGAAGAAGGAAATGAGTAAATATTTCTAACCGCAAGACCATTTTTAGGAAGCGTGGGTTGACTGCTTGTCCTCATTTAGGTAACTGAGCCAGAGAAGACTGATGAGGAGCCAAGCTTTGACACAGATGGAAACAGACGCCTGGCTCTCCGGAGAGGCCAGCAGCAGGACCGGAGCCATGGCCAGTCGTGGATATGAGAGCATGAATGGATGAATCTTGTCCAACATTTTCGAACTCACAATCTGCTCATCAGGAAAACTTCTGATGGATATTTTACAAAATGTTATGCCAATTTTTTATCCTGCAGTGCTAATAGGCATGTTTCATGTTTAGCTTTTACGTTTAAAAGACAATTTCACCATGAAAACATGACCACCGTCTACGATATTTAATAAGTAAATAAACAGGGTGAATCTTTTTGTGACATTTAATTGTAAAAGTCATATTTTTGTCATGAATATGGGTTGCAGTGTGGAACCTGGGTAACTCAAATGGACCAAGGTGTGTGTGTGTGTGTGTGTGTGTGTGTGTGTGTGTGTGTGTGTGTGTGTGTGTGTGTGTGTGTGTGTGTGTGTGTGTGTGTGTGTGTGTGTGTGTGTGTGTGTGTGTGTGGCACAGACAATAAAGTTTGCAGCCATACTCTGTTATCATTCATAGTCTGGATATTCCCATTAATTTGTTGTTTTCCTTTTGTAGTCCAACAAGGACGTTAGCGTTAGCTCTGGCTAGCATAAACTCAAACTAGCATTAGCAGTAGCTCAGCCTAGAGCTGAAAGTTGCTCGGGGCTAGTGCTCTCAAGCTTGTGATGTGTTAAACCATCTTTTCCCAGAATGAACCCTTTCTCCACGGCCCTCATAACATTACAAAATTGGATATGAAAGCAGGTCGAAGGTGCTACAGGATTTTTGGTTCGCTACATTCGACACCTCAAGCTGCTTAACAGCAACAATGTTAAGAAGGCTTACTCATCAAGTTCCTTGAGTTCCAGACTGTTGCTGATGGTGATTGGAGACACCTGGGTCCCGGTGTCGGTCCTCTCATTTAAGAGCTCCACTTCACCTGTAGTTATTGGGGGAGAGAGAGCTTCTCTTCCCTGCGTGTGGTTACAGTTAGTTGTTTGTAAGGTGTGGGAGCTTTGGCACCATGCTTATTTGCTTTTGTGTTATATTGTTTAACAAAATCCTTTTGAACTTCAATTATGGCGTCTCATCCTTTGTTGTTTCTTTTTGTGGCCCAACAATCATGGTCATAACAAGTAGGGGCTCATCTGGGACCAGACACCATTTGCCAAAGGTAAATAATTTTGCTTTGCATGATGGTCTAGCAATGTTCTATTGGAACCTCCTCAGCATTGTTTTGCATCTTCTTTGACAAATGTCACTGACCGACATCCGTAGCGGTGAGTACATCTCGCTGGTTGTTATCCAATGGCATGTGATGACAGTTTGCTAAACAACTGTAGACCCCGCCCCACAACAGAGAACCATCAAAAAACCATGGCCAGGCTATGTATTTACATATGTAGGATGGTTAAGAGTTTATGGGGCAGCTGCAACAGAGGCATGAAAAATAAGTTTAACTTTGAAAGTTCCTATTTGAATTTTATAATGTTTTTAATTACATGTGTAAAATCAGCTTAAGCTGGTTCAAATTTAAATGGATAATATGGAGTTTTGGCTTGCTTTTAGCACCCCCTAAAGTCAGCTATTTATTTACTGTTATAAAAGAACATGTGAAACGTATTTACTTGCTGTGCATTCGTCTTTTTAACGCCTTAATCTAACTGCTGAAATAACTGCTTAGCCTTCATTAGTGTCTACAGCAGTGGCTCATCACTAAATCAAACAATTCAGCTCTGTTCATGATCTAAAACATGCTGGAAGCACACTCCAAGACTAAAGTGTGACTAACAGGTAGTGGCCCACCAACTCTGAAGTTACATGTGCGGTATTCTGACCACAGGGGGCAGTCGGGTCAGGGTGACTTTTTATTAAGGGTCATTTTAGCACATACTAGCTCAAGAAAATGATTTTAATATTTGAAAAAGTTGCATAGTATGCCTTAATACTATAATTTAAGGAAAGACTTGATGCTCACGCTTTTCTCTTCACATTATTAGATATTGACTGTTTAGCTGTTAAGAATACAATGTGAATTGTGTGTTTTTTGCTCCAGCCTGACTGGGTGGAGATGAAAACTGAGGCTCGGGGAGAAATAATGAGGATAAAGTAAATGCTTGACCTGCCGTGCTTGCTCGTGACCCTCAGCACAAACCCAGAGGTGGAGTTATATTCCTCCCAGGAGGAGACTGAGCACACAGCTCTGGCTCTGTACACTCCCCTCCTGTCACCAGTAAAATCCGATGTTTAGGGCCATTTTGGGGGTGGGGGGGGGTTTAACATCTAGTTAAGAAAAGTTGTCTTAGTTTCACCAAGTAGGTCCAAGTCAGAGGTGGAAAATAGTATGTCACTTAAAATTCAAATCAAAGGATCCTTTATAATCATGGGAGTTTGCTCTGGAACTCTCTGTAGGTGGGCCTGGTAGTGAAGAAATGTGTGCAGTACTAGTTCTCCTCACACTTTTGCAGCCAGCCAGGAGGACAGCCATCTCCGTCCTGCTTTGTGTCCACATTACAGAGACACTTGGATTAACCTCTGGCTCTGAGGTCAAAGGCTTAGCATCATCACTGTAATAAAGCAAAGGTTCCACGCGTGCATGGAAGATGTGCGGTAGGTTTGTGTGAAAGGTAATGTGTGCACAAACAAACCCAGTAACCTTGAGTACGCTTTCTCAAATTTGCAGCAAGACTTGGCCATGATTGGACACTGATGTCAGTGTCAAAGAACGCTTGTTTGACCAAATACCAACCACTAATCACTTAGCTTGTGCTAAAACACTGAGCTCGCATTACACTAAAGGTTGCAAAAGAAAAAGCTCTGCAGAAAAACTACACGGCAACTCATAGTTTAAAATAGATTAGTCGTTAATGTGCATTAGTTTGTTTCAATGCATTTGATATTATTTAATATGAAATGTAGTTTTTATGTTAAGACTTGAGGAAAAATACTTTGCCTTGGATAAAGTTGAGGTTAGACAAGCAATTGTAAAAATCAGGTTAAATAAACTGGTTAATAAAATGCTTGTAAGGTGTCAGATTTTGCACGAAAAGAGTCGATTTTTTTAAATTTTTAAAACAAGATACATTGAAAAAATTCAAGTTTCGCTTCAGGTTAGATAGTAAGTGGATAATAGAATAATAATTGAATCAATAAAAAGATGAAGTCAAGGAACTGTTGCTTTAATTATGATGTTTATTCCCATTTTGTTTGCTGGCTAAATTTGTTTTATTTCAGTTTTGTTTGGCATTAAAAGTTTGATTTATTGTGAAGGGTGGATAATAATAATAATAATAATAATAATAATAGACACCGAGGCTATGCAGTGGCGCAGTGGTTAGAGCTCTTGCCTTCCTGGGCTAAGATCTTTCTGCATGGAGTTTGCATGTTCTCCCTGTGCATGCGTGGGTTCTCTCCGGGTACTCCGGCTTCCTCCCACAGTCCAAAAACATTACTGTTAGGTTAATTGCTCTGTCCAAATTGTTCTCGTGTGTGTGTGTGTGTGTGTGTGTGTGTGTGTGTGTGTGTGTGTGTGTGTGTGTGTGTGTGTGTGTGTGTGTGTGTGTGTGTGTGTGTGTGTGTGTGTGTGTGTGTGTGTGTGTGTGTGTGTGTGTGTGTGTGTGTGTGTGTGTGTGTGTGCATAAATGTTTGTCCTGTATGTCTCTGTGTTGCCCTGCGGTGGACTGGCACTCTGTCCAGGGTGTACCCCGCCTGATTGCTGATTGCCCCATTGACCGCTGGAGATAGGCACCAGACCCTACGTGGACAAGCGGGTTCAGGAAACGGATGGATGGATAATAGACACCACCTTAAGAAGGTAGAAATTCCAGATGAAACAAACCCTCAGCCTTTTTACAAGCTTGCAGAAAGGCTCCCTCTTGTGGTGAAATTGTGTTAAAACAAGTGATCTGAGTTCTTTGCAAACCTGTTATGAACATTAGATGGCAGTGTTGGATGAGGGCTGATAAAACAAGACTGTTTCATTCTAGTCAGAAAAGCTCTTCTGTCATTTCTTATCAGTCATGTGCATCAGCAGGCATGCCGGCAATTTTTTTGTTTGTTTGTTTTGTTTATTTAGAAACTGAGCTCACCTCTAGGCCTTTTGGCACATAAAGATGAGATTTCCAGGGGAGTGATTTTGAAACAGTGCAGATCCAGTGGAAGTGAATGGGAGTGTACGGGTAGTGCGGCCTTTAGACCTCAGCCTATCCGTTTAGGCTGCACCGGATTGTCTCACTGCAGGAGACTCAATTGGAAGTGGGATTAACTTGAATGAGTATTGGAGGTTAAAAGTTGTGTCTTTTTTTCTTAAGTAAAAGCCAGATGGATATCTTCAAGAATTTGCATTTTACTGAGCAAAAAAAAATTCTTCATGCACAGGTCAAACCAAGCACAGAATGTCTGCTGAAACCTGCTGTGGGTCTGCCAGTTGCGTAATGACTCCTACTCTCACTTTGAACCGATTAAGATGAATGACTCAGCTGACAGCCTTTTCCACCATGAGACTTGAACCCGCTGAACTTCCATGACACCACTGATCCTTCCTCATTAGCTCTGGCTTCTCATGTCACAAGACCATTATTTTCAAAAACACAGTAACTCACAAGACTATCAGTCTTCAAAGCAACGCTATCAAAGATTGACATGAAATGATCCGGCTGCTGAAGCACACAAACACACAACAGCAGAGTTTAATATCTTATAGCTCTGCTTAAGAAGAGTTTTCTCTTGGACAATTTAGTTCGGTTACTCACTCAGTGGGAGGGTTAAGGTCTTCGGATTTTGTTTCAAAGAAGTTAAGGACCTCCTCGCTTTGACAGATTTGGGAGGGGAGTTTCATCAGAGCCTGTGAGGAAGAAGGGAGAGATAATGCTACTGGTTGCATTCAGATATCAACCATTTGTTTCAATGTAGCTGCGCCTTCCTGCTGATCAGAGGACCAGCAGGAGATGTGCAGTTGTGAAGAGACGAGAGGCTTGTGATCTTGGGACAACACACTCAAAAAGTAAACACACCTACTTAAAAAGGTAAAGGGTTCCAGGTAACATTAGCTTCTGGTGAATGGCAAAAAGGTTGTGACTAACCTGCCTGCATTCCTTTCAACCACTTTTTTTTCATAACCACACCACACTGCTGATTCATTCTCATTCTCTCATGCCCCAGATCCCTCGTTTCCTTTTGCGGCTGCATATTTACATCACTGACAGGACGTGACTGCTGCAGAAAGAGGACTGGCTTTCCTGTTTCAGGCTGGTGGGGGGAGATAAACGCCAAGGCCTGCCTTGAACTTATAAAGGGAAACCTCTGGCAAGCAAAAAAGGGCCCTTCCATCCAGGACATTCTGAGGTCTCAGCACAAAGGGCTGCACAAAAATAATAAAAAAAATACTAATTTGTCAAATATTATCCATCCTTACTTTGCAGTAATTGTCCAGGTGCTTCAGTCTTCTGACCGCTACATCTCTGATGTGACTGCGGCGAAACAAGACTTTACCTGAAAAGGGATAAAACATACATGTAGACACATTTTCGGGTGAATTGTTACTGATAAGTTCAGTTATAAGCCTGTATCTACATTTTTCTCCAACAGCTCTACTGTTTTCTGTCTTAAACACACTGAGAACGACAGACGTGTTTCGGGGTTTTTTTTAAATAAAAATGTTGCTATTTCAGAGATTTTCTGAAAAAGAAACAAGTTTCCCCTAAGTTTCAAAGGATTTTATTGAGTTGCATTAAACTTGTATATCAGGGGTAATGTAGGCCTAAACATCTAAACTTGTTGTCAAACAACTTCTGGGCCAAAGTAAATGCTCAGAGGCTCTAAAGGGGATTCAATGTCTGGAGAGTTTCCTAGAACTGGACACGAGATGTCATTGCTTCGTTTGCAAAGCCACTTGTGTAGGTGTGTTTTCTTTTGCCTTTTAGTGCTCCGTCAAGCTGAAAAAGGTCTTGCTCGTCCCCAGATTGTTCTTTATTGGTTGGGGGGACTGTGTTCTGCTTCAGGCTGAAGCTACGCCCTTGAATGATCTCAGGATGCTTTACTGTTGGCAGGACATAGGTCTAATGGGAGACCTCACCTTTTCTTCTGCAAACAATCCTTTCTCCAGATGCTCCAAATCAGCTGGAAAGTTGGATCTTTTACAGAAAATCAATTGGTCAAAAATGTTTTTCTTGGAGAGGAAGGGCTTCTCTGCTGCCTTTCCTGACACCAGACCATCCTCTAATAGTCTTCATCTCACTGTGCAACCACACTTTTTAGATGTTTCATTGTGCTTGTGCCCCTTAAAGGAGCCAACTTTGGGACAGTTAATGTTTTCATTCTCAAATGCTTTGGCCAAAGGTGTACAGCTCTCCTCATGCTAGGTTTACAAGACAAAAACAGCACCAGACCAGGCTCGAGTCACAAAGCTCGTCTGACAAAGGATCTCTTCACTCCTTTTTATCAGATAAGACCATTTCTGCTCTGCTGAGTTCCTATTGACATGGCTAACCCCAAACTGATTTGGCCTGGGAGGAGTTTGGAAGTTGATAAAACGGTGGAATGCAGTAGGCCACGCTATGGAGCGTGTGGGAGGACCAACAAACAACAGCTTCTAAATGCAAAGCCGAGCAGGAATTTGGAAAAACTCTGGTTAAACCTCAAACAGATGGGAACACCAATACTGGAAGGCTTCATGTGGTTCCACTTATCACCTGGCAAAAAGGGGATGATTCTCTTTTTGGGGTCCTTTTGTCCTCCCTCAATTGGGAATTTGTCGAGGATTCGCATCTGTGAAGGATCCAAAAGACAGTAAGGGTTACAAACAGCAAAACGTCAGACTTGTCATCCATCCGTTAAGTAGAAGTTCATATGCAGCGTATCCTGTTGATGGGTAGGTTTTTACAGAGCTCACAATGACACTGCAAAAACTGATTATAGAAAATGGTAAATGGCCTCTATTTGTATAGCGCCTTCTTAGAGTTCTACAACCCCCAAAGCGCTTCACAACACAATCAGCCATTCACCAATTCACTTGCTGGTGGGGATGAGCTACAATGTAGCCACAGCTGCCCTGGAGCGCACTGACAGAGGCGAGATCTGCCATATGCTGGTGCCACCGGTCCCTCCGACCACCACCACCAGCCAAGGCGGGTTAAGTGTCTTGTCCAAGGACACAGCAGCAGCATTCTCTGTGGGAGCTGGGATCGAACCTGCAACCTTCCAATTACTGGACAACCTCCTCCACCTCTTGAGCTATTGTTGCCCTTTAAAAAAACAGGAAATGTGCAAAAGCTAAATCTTTAGACCTTTTATTTTAAAATACTCTGTTAGATTTATTAAGAACTCTAGCCAAACAACTTAACCTATTGGCAGATTTTGTACTCAATACCAGAATATTTGGATCACATTTAAGAATATTTACCTTATTTTAAAGGGGAACTAGGCAGTTTTGACTTGCTTTTACCACCCCCTAGTGTCCATTAAGCCGGGCGTACACTGTGTGACTTTTTCACTTTTTTGAGCCGATTTTCCACTCGTGCGAGAAACCACGAGCTCGGGTCGAGTTTTGCGCCTAGCGTCGTGTAGTGTACAGGGGGTTACGAGAGGCGATTAACACCACGTGACCAGCTACCGATCAGCAATCGTGAGCTCGCACGGACTTCTGGCGTGTTTAATATTTTGCTCGTCCCTCATGAGGGTATCACACTGTTGAAGCGGCGCTGCGAGCAGCTGCGACCCGAAAAGTATCAGAACCGCTCACGGCGCATGCGCAATCCTGCATCAACGCCGCTCGCTCGCTATTTCCCTAATAACACACGCTGTTCGTTTTTGTTTCTACACGTTTTTTTACTCACAAAGATTGTCAAGAAAGCGTTTGTCGTGTTCATGTCAAATTAAACTGATCACAAAACACAATTTACTTTATTTCGTTTTCCTCATCCAACCCCATAAATCCCCGTGTGTCCTCCTGCAGCACTCCCGAAGGACAACAGGCAAAACAAGACAAAAACGTCTGACGTGTTGAGTAAAAACTGCTATTTTTAGCATATTTTTAGGTTCGACGTGTTGCTACCAGACGTACAGTGTGAGCAGCCAGGTCGCATCCGAGAACTGGGTCGTGCAGTGTGAGCACATGACTCGTGAGATCTGCCCTGCGAGGAAGTCGTACAGTTTGAGCTGAAGCTGAGTGCTACGAGTGAAAAAGTCGCACAGTGTACGCCCGGCTTTAGTCAAAGCATAACTTTTGCTGTGCGTTTGTCTCTTTAACACCTTAATCTAACGGCTGAAATGTCTCCCCAGCCTTCCTTAGTGTCTAAAGTAGGGATTCATCACTAAATCAATCAATTCAGCTGTGTTCATGATATGAAACATGCAGGAAACATGCTGGAAGCAGACTGCTGCACCAGGTATGTCAGCTCCACTTTACTAAGTCCAACAGGGACTGGACCGGCACCCTTAAGTTGCAAGTGTGGTATTCTGGCCACAGAGGTTGGTGGGAACTGGGTGGCCTTTCATTAACCCTGTAGAGAGTCATTTTAGCAAATAATGGCTCAAGAAAATGATTTAAAAATATAAAAAAGATGCAAAGTACACCTATAAAGTTATGTAGTTTTTCTAAATAAGAATTAGTTTTCTTTTTAGACTAAAAATGAGATAAAATGTCTAAAAATGTGTCTAATTCCTTTCTTAGAAAGTAGTTTTTGCAGTGCAGACACTGGGGAACTACCAGGTTTCCCTTTTCAATAAATCACACCCAGAAAGTATCAACAATACACAGACAGTAAGACAATTCCAGATGTAGCCCTGCCTTTCGAACCTCTTTCTTACATTCTGCTTTATTTTGTTCTAGATGTGTTCTTGTCAAAAAGTAATCGAGCATCAAACTGAAACAAAATGAACTACGAGGAAGGGACCGCCTCCGTCTAAGGTGGAGACACAGACTGGAGCTGCAGCTGGATCCAGTCGGTCTGGGCCAGTAGGAGTTGTTTGCAGGACTTCTGGAAGAGGTGGTTTGGTGTCCCACTTTGCAGCTCTGTAGGGTATTTTTCCAAACTCCTCTGCTAGTTTTGCTAAATGTCAGAGTTTCTCACAGAGCATGGCATTTCCTTCTCCTCTGAACTATAGACAGCCAAAGGAAAGTGAGTTCCCTTGAAAAAAAAGATGGTTATCATCAGGAACGAAAAAGGGCTGAGCGTAGTGAATAATCTTAGTAAACCACACCTAAACTCATGCAGGGTGACAAATTCAATCTTAAGATAAAAGTTTCTGCTCTTAAAATTTTGTCAAACAGAAAAATACAAGAGGTTCATAGGAAAGGATAAAGGTTTTCAACTTTCCTATGATGCATAAAGCTGCACACTCAGCTTCACAGCTTGAATTAGCAACATACACACCCTTAGATGCGAAAGTTCACACGGCGCTAACAGAAACGCTTCATCCTCCTAGGACCTCCCTGGATTTGACCACAGACCCACAAGGCAGGTGTGAACGTCGTTTGTGCAGCAACTGCCTCATAACTTGGAACAAAACGTATTAAAAATAAACATTTTTATGTGTCGTATATCTTTCATCTATTGAACTCAGAGAGGAGAAAATGTAACTAAGTCATATTTATTTCCCTGATTACATCCAGAAAAGTTTGATGTATTAACCCCTCAATTTTCCTACTGGGAAAAAAGAAACTCACATAGCAACAGGTGTTCCGATGTGTTCACCTCCTCATCTTATCCAATCATAACAATCAGGGCTAAAATGACACTGCTTACTGGAAACTCACATGAGCAAGTGACAAACAAACAAACAAACAAAGATTGCAAAGAACAAAGTGTTCTGAAAGAATTCTGAGAAAGGAGGAGTAGGAATGTTAGAGGGGAAATGCCTCTGATTTCATCTCTATCTTGCCATCTGACACCTACTCGGTGGTTGTTTATTGCAGAGAGATATGCAGCAGCTCTGCCAAGATTTAGCTGAAGAGAATCATCTATTGTTACAAAAACTATGATGGTATGTCGGGATAATTACGTTTAATTGTGGATTAATTTGATGTAAACTTCAAAACAATCAGCTTCATCACTTAAGAGTGACAAAACATTTTCTGCAATTAGTTTTGCAGATTTGCTCCAGACTGCATCTGTTGAGGCTTCAGAGAATGAGCTGGTGACAGATTGAAGGAAAATTAGAATTTAAAGGTTTTTTTTCTAAACAGGGAAGAAGGAGTTTTTGTGGAAAACCATGTTGCTCAACTTTCTCAATAGCAGATCCTCTCCTCACAAACCCAAAGTTCTGCCTCAGCAGATTTGCTGTGAGGTTAATATAAGTTCACTCCAGTAATCCAGCTCAAGGCAACATGGTTTAAGGAAAAAATTTGCATTCTAAAAGTTTCACCTTGAAACCAGGATTGGAGGTTTAGGGGAACTGAGCATCCAGAACGCTGACTGGCCAGGCAAGAGAATTTTAAAGCTTTGTACATTAAACACAATTTCACAACCAACACACCTTTTTTTTTTTTACAAAGCAAGATTTTATGGATTCTGCTATTAGTGTAGAATTATTTAGTCCAGGTTTGAAGAGTCTATGTGTTGGAGTTTTAATATAAGAGTAGATTAAAGATGCCCAAGGTGCGGTCATCCCACTCAGGAAAAGACCACAGACTTGGTAACCGAGCACTATTTATTTAGCACCTCAAAGCCTTGAACATTACAACCTCCTTACTTGCCACAGAACTCCTCATTTTGGTCTCCTAGCTTCTTCCAGAACCTTCTCTCCTATAACCAGAGCAGACCAATCACAATACACAGACCCAGTACATGGTTCCCCCTAGCGTATAAATCAGGTTACAGCACTCCTCCCCCATAAAGTTCAAAACAGACCTTTCATATTCAGTCTCTCTGGTGGTTTACGAGTGCGTTGAGATCTACAAACCATGCTTGGTATCTCATCTTGTACCTCTTTTTCTGGTGTCACTGGAAATGCCCTTGATATCTCCACCTCTGTTGACTTCCCAGCGATGTCCTCTTGTCTACCCATCTCAGATATGTTCTCTTCTTGAACCACTTCCAGCTCAGAAGAATCTGTCTGCCTCATAGATGCTGGATACAGTTCCAGAACATTGGACAATGGTATGTAGGATACATTTAAACCCCCAACTGGTCTGAGACAAACATGATCCTGATGTTGTCTAATCACACTTACTGTTTCCAACTTAACAACAAAAGATATAGGACCTGTCTGTTCTTGGATCACCCCTGGTAACCACAAATCTTTTGATTTGGAACTGAAGTTTCTTACAAAAACCTGTACTACTGGACCCAACTTTCTCTCGTTTGCATGTAAATCATGACGTTCTTTTTGTTTCTCTTGTTTTGCTATTACTCTCGCCCTCATATCTGGACATAGCAAATCCAGCTTTGACTTAGGTCTACGCCCAAACAACAACTCAGCTGGTCTCTCTCCTGTAGTTGTTGGTGGCGTCAAGCGGTACTTAAACAATAATCTAGACAGTTTAGTACTCAAAAAATCTCCTACCATTCTCTTTAACCCTTCTTTCACTGTCTGAACCGCTCTCTCAGCCATTCCATTTGAGGATGGATGAAAAGGAGAAGTGCGAATGTGTCGGATGCCATTCTGGTCTATGAACTCCTTAAACAGTTCACTCGTGAAGGTAGAACAATTATCTGTTACTAACACATCTGGCAAACCATGAACAGCAAAAATCTGTCTCAGCTTCTCTATTGTAGCACAAGCTGTGATGTTGCTCATAATGTGACACTCGATCCATTTTGAATAGGCATCGATCAAGACCAACAGCATGTGTCCCATGAATGGTCCAAATGCAATCTCAACCATGGACTACTCGGCCACTCCCATGGATGTAACAGTGCTGGTGCCGGCATCTTCTGGTGAGACTGGCATTGAGGACACACTTTTACTTTGTCCTCTAGATCTGAATCCATTTTAGGCCACCAGACATACGATCTAGCCAAACTTTTCATTCTTGACACTCCAGGGTGTGTCTCATGAATCTCCTCCACTATCGGTTTTCTGCCTGGAGGAGGTATCACGACCCTCATCCCCTAAAAAATGCAACCATCCTGCAGGCTCAATTCTGACCTGTTCTTAGCATATTGCTTAAGATCATCTTCTACCCCTTCCTCAGGCCCACCCTGTAAGAGATAGGTCTTCACCTTTGACAGAACCGGGTCCCTGCCAATCCATTTAAAATGTGGACTGCCTGCTTTGGGGTTTCCAACAACTTTTCCATTACAAACACTGTCTCTGGACACCCTTGTGACGTGGAAGGTGCCTCCGGCAACGGCAACCTACTTAATGTGTCCGCAATGGCGTTATCCTTACCAGCTCTGTACATCAAAACATACTGGTGTGCCGACAATGTTAAAGCCCAGCGTTGCACTCGAGCCGAGGCCAATGGCAGAACACCTTTAGTTTCCCCAAACAAGCCTTAAAGAGGTTTATGGTCTGTATAAATCCAAAAACAATGACCATACAAATACTGATGGAAACAGTTTACTGCAAACACCACCGCTAGCCCTTCTTTATCCAGCTGAGAATAACCTTTCTCTGCCTTGGATAATGTGCGTGAAGCAAAAGCAATGGGTTTCTCTGACCCATCTTCCATAATGTGTGAAAACACTACACCTACCCCGTATGGCGAGGCGTCACACAATAGGGTTATCTCTTTATCAGGATCGAAATGAACAAGAAGCTGAGCTGAGTGAAGAAGCTCCTTGACTTCCTGAAAAGCTTTATCCTGCTGCACACCCCAGTGCCACACCGTTTCATGATGGAGCAGTTTGTACAAGGGGGCCAGAACCTGTGAAAGATCCTGCAAAAACTTTCCATAATAATTCACCACCATCCCTAAGAACGACCTGAGCTCTGCAATGCTTCTTGGGCTTGGGGCGTCTCTGACAGCCCTCACCTTATCTGCAACCGGGTCCAGACCTTCTGCACGTATCTTTTGTCCTAAATAGGTCACACTCAGGGCCAGAAACTCATATTTGTCCCTTTTTAAACGTAGATCAGCAAACCTTGTTTCAGCAAACCTTTGTAGCACCTTTTCCAAGTTGCTTAAATGTTCTTCTTCAGTGGTACCTGCAATCAGGATATCGTCTAGATACACTGCCACATGTGGAATACCCTGCAGTAGGATATCCATTGTTCTTTGAAAAATAGCAGGACTAGCTACTACACCAAAAACCAACCTGTTGTACTTAAACAACCCTTTGTGTGTGTTTATCCTAACATACTCCTTTGACTCTTCATCCAGTAAGAGCTGCTGATAGACATGACTCATGTCTAACTTTGTAAACATTTCCCCCCGCTAAAATGGCAAACAAATCGTCAGCTCTCGGTAGAGGATACTCCTCCAGCTTTGAAACTTGGTTCACTGTGAGCTTATAATTACCACAGATTCTTACTGACTTATCAGGTTTCATGACAGGAACAATGGGAGCTGCCCATCTTGAAAAATGAACAGATTCAATGATACCCAAACCTTGCAACCGATTCAGTTCTTCTTCCACCTTTTGTTTCATATCATATGGTACTACCCTTGGCTTAAAGAATCTTGGCTTAGCATCTGGGTCAACATGCAACTTTACATTTACACCTTTAAGAGCACCCAGTTCATCTTTAAACACATCCTTATACTTATGCAAAAGACTTTCTGTTGTCTGTACATACTTAATCTCATGCCAGTTCAGTTTTATTTTCTGCAACCAATCCCTCCCCAAAAGGTTAGGACCACCACCTTTAGCTACCACCAGTCTTCCCTCCGACCATTGATCTCCTGTTGTGATGTCCACCTGCAGGACTCCAACATGAGGTATCGGCTGACCAGTGTACGTTCTCAGCTTGAGTTTTGATGAACGCAGTGGTGGAGGGTTGTTACTCCACATACTTCTGTAGGTGTCCTCATTGATAACTGAAGCTGTAGCGCCCGAGTCCACCTCGAACCTGATGTTCTTCCCGTTGACAAACTGTTGCATAATATGGACTTGGTGGTCCCTCATCCTCATCCACCCCGAACATATTGAAGGAACAAGTTGCATCAGACTCTACTTCCTGCACATGATGGTTACCGGCTCCTTGCTTGTGAACCTTCTTTGCTGGCTTAGATTTAGACTTAGCACTTCTGCATTTCTTCAATAGATGTCCTGTCTTATGACACCCGTGGCAAATCATGTCTTTAAACTTACAGTCATTTGCATAATGTGAGCCTCCACACCTGTAGCATTCCACTCTCTTGGTAGAACCTGTAGCCTCTCTTACAACCTGATGCACTGCCGCCGGCTGCGACCCTGACTGTCCCTTTTGGATGTCTTTAGCATTACTTGCTGCCATTTCCATTCCTTGAGCGATTTCCATTGCTTTCTTAAAAGTTAGAGGTGGAGCTTCTCCTAATAAATGGAGTTGAATGGCATCATTAATACCACAAACAAGTCTGTCACGGAGCATATCGTCCAAAACGGCTCCAAACTCACAATGCTCTGATAATTATCGTAAATCCGCAACAACATTGGCAACTGACTGACTTGTTTTCCTGAACAGACTGTGGAACTTGAAACGCTGCACTATCACAGACGGTTTTGGATTGTGGTGGTTCCCAACGAGCTTGACTATTTCCTCATACGAAATGTCTCCTGGTTTCCATGGCATTGCTAAATTCCTTATAAGCTCATAAGTTGTAGTTCCACACACACTCAGAAGGATAGCACGCTTCTTTTGCTCCTCCGTAATACCATTTGCGAAGAAAAAATGTCCCAACCTTTCCTCATATTCAGTCCAGTCCTCGTCTCCTTCCACAAACTCTCCAACCACACCGAACATGGCCATCTGGGCCGGCTGTAACAATGAACTTTGTCCTCCCTCCGCCGACAATGCGGGCCCTCCAGCGGCACATTACAGCATTAAGAGACGTTGAAGAGACATTGAGTGATGGTTTGCTTATAGCAAAGGTCCTGAAAGGTTTGCCTGACTCTTTCAAACCTTTTATCATCCACACCATGCAGAGTGACGACGACATGACTTTTACCATGTTCAAATGTAAGCTAAGGAGCTATGACGAGACCGAGAAACTGCGAGGAACAACAACAACTGAAGACAACGTGATGAAGATCCGCATGCAACCCAGAGAGTGTTCTACACGAACGGACATGCGAGAACGAAGCGCCGGAGGTGGTAATATGAACTGTTTTAAATGTGGTCGAGCTGGTCACAAAGCCAGGACCTGCAGACAAAAGAAGTGGTGTAGCTTCTGCAGAACTTCTACCCACTAAACCGATGTGTGCAGAAAGAAAAACAAACCAGATGACGTAAGGAAAGCTGTGGAGAATGACGATGAAAAGGAATACACATTCCAAGCGAGAGAATCAGACGGAATGACGGGTGAAGCCAGAAAGGGGAGCCTGATGGTGGACACCGGAGTGACTTCACATATCGTCACTGATCTCAGTAGGTTCCAGAAATTCAATGAGGACTTCAGGGCTGAGTCACACCACATCGAGTTGGCAGACGGAACATGATGCAAAGGGCTAGCAGAACAAAGAAGAGAAGCTGTGGTGGCCTTGGTTGACAGAAACGGAAAACACCACAAGGCTGTGCTAAGGAGAACCTTATATGTACCTTCGTACCCCCAGGACATCTTCTCAGTGAGAGCAGCAACCACCTGTGGAGCAACTGTTATCTTCAGACGAGGTGGCAATGATCTACGACATCCCGGTGGTACAAGATTTCCCATCAAAAAACAAGACAGACTGTATTATCTACAAACCGTGAGTAACAATGCCAATGGCATTTGCAGCGGTTCATATGACATTAACACGTGGCATGAAATAATGGGACATTGTAATTTTAATGACATAAAGAACTTACAGAATGTAGTAGATGGGATGAAAATAAGTGATGAAACAGAAAAAGACTGTGAAGTGTGCATAAAAGGAAAATTTGTACAAACCAGGAATAGAGAGCTTGATGCAAATGCAGAATCTGTGTTTGAGCTGGTGCATACAGATCTAGCTGGACCGATTAGTCCAGAAACTAAAGGATATAAGTTTGCATTATCATTTACTGATGACTATACAAGTGCAGTTTTTGTGTATTTCCTAAAGAGGAAGAGTGACACGGTACAAGCAACAGAAAAATTCCTAGCTGACACAGCATCTTATGGGAAAATAAAGTGTGTGCGTTCAGACAATGGAACAGAGTTTACAGGAAGAGAATATGAGAGATTGCTCAGAGAAAGAGGCATAAGGCAAGAAACTTTAGCCCCTTATTCCCCACACCAGAATGGTACAGCAGAACGCAATTGGCGTACAATTTTTGACATGGCTAGATGTATGTTGATAGAAAGTAACCTACCCAAGACCCTGTGGACTTTCGCTGTCCAAGAAGCAGCTATTATTAGGAACAGGTATTACAACAAGTGCTTTAAAGCCACACCTTACCAACTGTTGAGAGGCAGAAGACCTAATCTGTCAAGGATGCACAAATTCGGCACACCATGTTTTGTATACAAACAGGGTGGAAGTAAGCCTGATGCTAGAGAAGAAGAAGAATTTGTAGGACATGATAAAAACAGCCCTGCATTCCTGATCTATTTTCCTCAGACAGGCAAAGTAGGGAGACATAGACTAATAAAGTTTGGAACAAGAGAAACAAAACCAGAGCCATATCCGACTGCGGTTTCTGATGAAGAGATGGACTACCTTCAAAGGAGTTAAGAGAGAAAGGAAAGGGAGAGTGAACCGACACCAACCTTGCAAGACCCAGGATAGGGAAGTAGTCAGACAGTACAACCAGATGAGGAGACATTAGAGATGCCTAGATACCCACAAAGAGAGAGAAGAAAACCAAAACATTTGGGAGATTACGAAACTAACTACAAAACAAAGAATCATGATGATGAGGATGATGATGATCAAATACTGTGTAACCTAGATTATTGTTACAGGATGACTGATATTCCTCTGACCTACGAGGAGGCAATACAGTCACCAGAGTCAGACAAATGGATAACAGCAATGAATGGGAAATGGAATCATTAACAGAAAACAACACATTCACCCTGATGAATCTACCAGACGATAAAAAGACAGTGGGGGGCAAGTGGGTATATCATGTAAAGAAAAACGTGGATGGAACTGATAAGTTCAAAGCTAGATACGTAGCTAAAGGTTTCAGCTAGAAAAAGGGAGAAAGCTACAGTGAAACTTTCTCACCTACTGCCCACTTAACAAGTGTAAGAATCCTAATGCAAAAAGCAGTACATGAAGGTCTGTTATTGCATCACATGGATGCAGAGTATATGGCGCTAGCAGCAACTGTAAAATAATGTTTGTATCTCAGACAGCTTCTTGAACACATGGACAAGTGTGTATACATCTCACCTGTAATACATGAGGACAATCAAGGCACTATGGCACTAGCAAAGAATCCTGTTCAAAGACAGAGATGTAAACACACTGATATCAAATATCATTTTATAAGGAAAACTCTACAAGACGGAAAGGTTGACATAATCTACTGTCCAACAGAAGAGATGGTCGCTGATATCATGACCAAACCAGTTACAACATCAAAGCTGACAAAGTTTACTGTTTTGTTATTTGGACACTAACCACAGAGCAAGTGGGAGTGTTGAGTTGTGTGCTCTGACGCAATGTTTATTTGAATATTTGTATATGTGTATGCTTTTATTTATAAAGGAAACAAGACTTGTTGATGGATCAGCCAATCAACACTCAATGTAATGAACTTTGAACCTGTGTATTTTCCAATAAAAATGGCAGCCGCGCCCAGCCGTGCAAAGGAGCCGACGAGCCAGCAACCAGTTGTTGTGACAACTCTCTTTACTTGAACCACAGAAACGGATTATGTGATTGCTTTTAGCTCCAACCCGAGAGTGTTATTCACCGGATCGATCAACTCTGCTCAACAATCTGAGATTGGCCGCCAAGTTTGGACTTGCAGTGCTGGGGTTAGCAGTTGCCAATTCAGACCCACAGACGCCACGCTTTGGATTTGTTTGTCCAAACTATTTAAGACTCAAAACTCAAGACAACTTTATTAGTCCCTGAGGGGCAATTCGAGACAGCATTGAGAAGCAGCCGGCACTAAAATCTCTAAATTCTAAAAACACAACCAATTTACACATTTGCAAAACCCATAAAACCTATATACGCATTCATTTCATAACCTCACATGTGAATGACCAACAATGAGTAAACCTTTGGCTCACACACATACACACACACACACATACATACACACACACACACACGCACACACAAATACACATGCATACACGTAACTACATGCACACACACATACAAGTAATGCACACGCCCCCATCTGCACTGAGAATTAAGAAGAAGCACAGCTCTGGGAACAAAGGAACTTCTCCTCCTCTGTGTTTTACAGCATGGGCATCGAAGTCAGCATTTGGAGGGCAGCCACTCGAAAACAGTATGAAGAGGGTGTGATGGGTCTTTAATGATTTTCTGTGCTAAACTTCCTGTATGCTGGTCACATTGAGAAGTTAAGTTTCGCAGTGGTAGTCCAATGATCCGAGAGCATACATTGACGGTGCTTTGTAGACGGTTTCTATACTTCAGGCTGACAGAATAAAACCAACAGGGGATGGAAAATGTGATAATACTCTATAAAAGAATAATAGAAAGTCAGTAAAATGTCCTTCCTGACTCCAAATGAATTCAACTTCCTCAGGAGGTAGAGTCGTTGCTGGCACTTTCTGAGGATGTCCTCAGTGTTGGAAGCGAATTTCAGGAGGTGATCAAAGGTGGTCCCTAGATATTTATACTCTTCAACCAGCTCCACTGGCTGTCCATGAATGATAGTGGAGGCAGCAGTAACCAGCGCTCTCTGTTTGTTTGAGAAGGACACTACCATCTCCTTAGTTTTGGTCACATTCAGCTCCAGACATGCAGTGTCACACCAATCCACTAACTCCTGCAGGACCTGCCCATGGTAAACAGTAGGGCCTGACAGAAGAGACAGGAGCACAGTGTCATCAGTGTATTTTTCCATATAACTGTCAGACTGGATGGATCTACAGTCATCTGTGTAGAGAATGAAGAGTAGAGGAGACAACACGCAGCCTTGTGGGGTGCCAGTAGAGGTGTAAAGAAGGTCCGAGAGAGTGTTGTTAACCAGAACTCTTTGTGATCTGTTAGTTAAGAAATCCAGGATCAATAGGATTATCTGATCATCCAGGTGAAAAAGAGAAGCGAGTTTGCCAGCCAGGATGTGAGGTTGCAGGGTGTTAAACGCTGAAGAGAAGTCAACAAACAGGAGTCTAGCTGAAGAGTTTGGGATCTCCAGATGCCTGTGCACAATGTCTAAGATGAATGTTTTTGCATCAACAACACTTCTCCCTTTCCGATACGCAAACTGAAGTGGATCTAACTGAGGGTGTAAGGCTCCAATAATGTGATGTTTCAGGATCCTCTCCATAGCCTTCATCGGTAAAGAGGTCAAAGCCACAGGTCGAAGATCATTAAGAGCCTTAACCCTGCTGGTCTTGGGGATGGGTATGTCCGTAGAGTGTTTCCAAAGCTGGGGAGCTGTGCTTTTATCCATGAAGCTCTGCAACAAGGTCTGAAACACACCCCCTAGTTGCTGTGCACGCTTTCTGAGAACTCTGCTGCTGATGTGGTCTGGGCCAGGTGCACTTTTCTCCTTAGTCTGCTTAAGAGCTTTCACAACCTCCTGCATGGTAAATCTGAATCTGAATGCAGGGTTCCCAGGGTTTAATTTTGATTTTATTTCCTGGAGCTGGACGTGATTATCAGACTTGAACCGAGTATAAAAAGAGCTGAGATCATCAGGCAAAGATGTCGGTGTGCTGCTCTCCACCTGAATTGACCTGCAACTAGGTGTTGCTATTCTTCAAGTTTTATTCAAAATTTGTTTTCAAAACTTCAGCACTTCAACTTTACTTCACAGTAAACAAATGCAAGCGGCTGCGGCCCAAACAGCACCAGAACCGCTCACGGCACATGCGCAAACATGGCTCGCCAGCTGTTTCCCTATTAACACACGTTCGTTTTAATTTCTACACATTTTTTTTTTGTCTCACACTAACAAGGATTGTCGAAAGCATGTTTGCCGTGGTTATGTCAAATTATACTGATCACAAAACATTTATTTACTTTCTTTCGTTTTCCTCCGCCACTCATAAATACCTGTGTCCTCCTGCAGCAACCCTGAGGGACAACGGACATCAATAACAACACAGTAAAAAGTCCACCATGTTGTAAAAACTGCTATTTTTAGCACATTTTAAGTCTGACGTGTTGCTACCAGATGTACGGTGTGAGCTGAAACCAAGTGCTACAAATGAAAAAGTCACACAGTGTCCGCAGAATATATAGAAATACAGGCTAAAATGCATTATCTTGTAGAGGCTCTGAGTCCACTTGCAGAAGTGACATTTACATGTGGATGTTTCCTGGCCAGGTCGCAGCATCGAGGAATGTGGTGTTGTAGTAGGCTAAATCCATTTTACAGTATTTACACTGGAGTACGTTTTCCGCCTTACGACGTGAAAAATGGTCCCACACCTTTGACATTTTGTGCCTTTTTCGCACTCCACCGGGGTCCACATTGTCCGCCATGGCTTAAAAGAAAGTTAAGTTGCGTTCGCTACTCGCGTGTGCATTCAGTACAGTGTGTAAGTGCGTCACTTATTTCAGTTCGGGTGAAACATGACCCCGGGCGATTGCAAAGCCATGAATTAATTAAAAATGAATTAAACGAAGCTTCGAGGCAGAGAATTTGACTCGAGGATTTCTTGTACTCGAATTATTTGAGGTACTCGAGGAATCGTTTCAGCCCTAATTCACGCATTCAAAACTCATCATTCTCAATTTTAGCTCCATCCAACACAGGTTTGCTTTTAAACAAGTAACATCAAAGCTGTTAAGGGTTGTTATCAAAACTGCAATTTATGAAATGTAATTTTATGATTGTCGTTTCAAATCTTTTAGTTTAAAATTGTTAGTAAATAAATTTCTTCATTTTTAAACTTGCCTCATTATTGAAACGAAACACAGAAAGGTAGCATTTCCAGTTTATCAAATGAAAAGAATCTTAATGAATCTTCTTTTTAATAAATAACCTTTCCTATTAATTTAAGCATGTTAAATTAATTTTCACACCATTACACCATTGAGCAGGATTGATGGTTTATCCCTTGACATCCATGTGGCAGGGGTGAGGTGGTGCTCACTCCTCACCCCTGCCACATGGACGTCAAGGGATAAACCATCAACCCTGCTCAATGGTCAACTTTCCTCACGGGGTCACCCATTAGGACAGTGGGAGGGTTAAAAAGTAAAAGGCTCATTTTATATTTATTTTGAAACTAATACGTATAAAAAATAACGTCTTCATGTCACATGATGCAAGCCTGTTCCATTTAACCACTTTCTTTGACCAAGGAAGGACAGTGCCCTCGTAAGCAAGGCGCCTGGCCTCACAAGAAGGCCAGGCGCCTTGACATTGAGAAACACCCACTGTCTCTAACAGTTATTATCTGCTACTAGAGTCTCAGTCTTGCAAACTGTTGCTTTCCTCCAAGCACATATTGTAAACTATACACTAAAACAACAATAAAACCCATGTTCATATTGTTTGTCAAGTTGTTTTAAATGTTATCAATAAAGGGAAGAACACTGTTGTCATTTAATTGGTGGATGTTGTAGCAGGACCCAAAATGCAGGTCAATCCAGGAGGCAGCCAGATAGGTTCAAAAATCCAAACGTTTATTTTAAAGTTGTGGTCAAGAGCATGAGGATGAGGACGAGCAGGCAGATGAAGAGGAAGATGAAGACATGAGGATGCAACCACAAGAAACCAACAATGAGTGGAGGACTGAAAGGGTTTAAATAGAGTGAGGCAGCGATGAGAAAAAGGGAACAGGTGTGATGATTACTGAATTGTTGCAGGTGTGATTGTTTAACAGGCGCTGAGGGAAAACAGAAAGACAGAACAGAACTATGGGAAATGGAGGCAATACAAAAACACAAGAGGGCTGTACAGAATCAGATAAAACATTAAGACACTAGAACTAAATACTGAAAGAATAACCCAAAGGGTTCAAATGAAGGCAACTGGACTTCTTTGGTTTCTTGAAGACGTTTTGCTTCTCATCCAAGGAGTAAAAGAAGTTATCTATGGGCTTGTTCGAGTTGAGCAGCGCCTCGCCTGGAAAACAGACGAGAGCAGACGGACACAGCAGAGGGGGTGGCTGAAAGTCGGCGTTTCCCTACAAGTGTATCTCGCGGGTGACGACGGATGAAGATACTGCGTTAGAGTTCATTCTTGTTTAATTTTTTATTTTAATTCTGGTGCCTGTTAGCAACCGAAACACATCCTCACATGCTTGTGGATAATATAATGCATATGGAGACATGACTGTAATAATAAGTAAAGGTTATCAGCTGTAGTTTTAGTGTGCTCATAGGAAACGTGACAAAAGAACACAAATCATTTCTCCTTATGGCCTATATAGTTATCATCAACGTTACATGATTTACAGAACACATGTGACCAATTAATTGCATTCTACCACTGGATGTTTGGATCAAAATGTGAACCAATCAGATCTTAGATCAGGTGAGAGCCAGGTGTTTCCCGTCATCCCCTAGGTTTTGCAGCCGAGGGAGAGCAACTGCAGCACCTTGCTCCAAAATCTGCAGCCACCTTGATCTCATGAGGTTATCGTTGCCTACGTATGTGAAACGGTTTATATACTAAATTTTAATAATAATGGGAAATATAACACATAAAGATAACACACAAAAACAGATGAAAACAATCGACAATAGTAAAATGGTCGGTATGAGATTTGATCATATGAGTCACAAGTCAGCCGGCGTCAAGTCAAATCCCCACGCTTGGGGTGAAAGTCAGAGTCCGGTGGTGCGATTTTTTCCTACCACACCGTTGAGATTGTTCACAGAAGAGAGCAGTCTGCTCTTCAGTTACTTGAGATGTCCTGGTTCGTTCAGTGGTTAAGGCTCGCCATCTCCCTCGTCAGGAAGAAATCCAGTTCTCGTTCCAAGTGAGTGATCATAGGAGTCGGGATCAAACCCAAGAAAAAAAAAAACCCAGCCTGTAAACAACAGGACTGTTAGCGAGTTGGCATCGACCCTTCTCGTCACATCACAGCATAAAGTCTTACAGACTTAAACAAATGCTTCACTCTATTGGCATAGCCAATCATGTTTGGGTTCACAGTTCAACTAACATAACATCAATTTGATTGTCTATTAAAATAATTCTCAGTAGCTCTGGAAATATAATTACATATGACAACAATTGTTCAGCTCAATAGGCTCAGTTAGATTCTATTACTCTACACTATTCAACAAGAAATACATTCATGACAACAAGGATACATTTAGTTGTGTTTCTATACAGCATTGTGACACCTTGTATATCTGTAACACAATAAATAAATAAATAAATAAATAAATAAATAAATAAATAAATAAATAAATAAATAAAATGTTCTATAACAAAACTCAACAAAATATAAATTCTGGTCCTTTGGTCCACCTTTGTAAAATAATTCCTCCCTAATCAGTTAGCTTTTATTTATTTTTATTTATCTATTTTTTTTTATTATTAAATGTTTGGTTAAGGGACGCATTGCTAATTCTATGGCGTTAGCTATAACGCCCCTGAGGACCTTGTACATCTAGGCCGTACCACCATTAACTGGCGGTTTGAGCCGTTAACTCCTGGGAATCCCATATGCCCTACCGCCGTTAACTGGCGGTTTGAGCCGTTAACTCCTATATGCCCTACCACCGTTAACTGGTAGTTTGAGATGTTAACTCCTGGGATCTAACGTCTAGCAGCCCACTGCTGTCACCTCGGTTGCTGTAATTAGCTTTTTGAATTTAATAATTTACTGAATTTAATCTCATTCACTCACCAACGCGCTCCAACGGTTCCCTCCTACAGAGGATTGGTTCACTCTGTCGTCTCCACACAAATCTATAAGAATGGAATTAATTTGATAAGCTATTTAAGTTTCCTTTTTTTTTAAGTTGCATCGTTAGCTTTTTCTCTTCTTTTTTCTTTACTCACCGCGTTGGTTCCAAGTTCCTAGCTCTTATTAGAAGGAGTCAAGTCCGCCTCTCCCTCTATCTATGCGGCACCCAAATCAGGGTTCTTCACGGCCTCGACCGTTGTTTTTTTTTTCTCTCTCTCTCTCTCTCTAACCGCTCAGTCTTTGCTTTCTGTATCTGCGTGCTGCACAGCCGTTTGTCTCTCCTCTCGCTCAGCTGCGTCGCACGGTTTTATTTCGCGGAGGCGGGACTTATTTCTCTCAGCCAATGAAATTTCAGATTCCCACCTGGACCAATAGTATACAGCTTTCCTCTTCTGTTTCTGTTAGGGATGTTCAAGATTCTTGTTTTAACCGATGTTTAATATTAAACTCGTTATTTTAGTTATTCACCCTTCCAATAATTCATTATGAAATTATCTATTAGTTAATTAGATATCTATTAATTAGTATTGTTAATTTCCTTAATTTATATTTTATATTTTATCTAAATTGAGGATGGATCATATTAGTAAGCCAATTAGTTAATACCTCATTAAGGTTCTAGCTTCTGGGTTACATCCTCCCCCATTAAATATCATGCACGTCCCTGTGCATTGTTTCTACGGGGTACACAACTTCTTGAGTAAGAGAGTCAATAAAAGCTTTATTAAGTCCTTGGAAAAGGGACCTAACTACGGTCACTAGTGGATTGCCCAATTGAGAGTAAGTTAGTCTTTGAGGAGGCTGACTACTTCGTTCAGATCTCCTGACATACATCTCTGGTTGCACAGTATCATGCTCATCCGTTTCGGTTTGATTCTCAACTGAGACAGGACGAAGTGAGCTCTCTGTTTCCGACAGAGCTGATGAGCTATTCTCTAAGACTTTGGTCTTTTCAGATGTATGTGTCTGATCGTGTATGATGGGTTCAAAACTTACATCACGTTGCTGCGACTTTAGGACACCATCCAATTGAGGTAGGTTTGTGTTAGTTTCATCCCCCGTTTCTACGTCAGGTAAGTATACTTCGTTTTTTTTCGTTTTTTCAGGTAAGTATGTTGCTGCTTCTTTCACTCTTTCAGGTAAGAATGTCGCAGTTTCACTCATTCTGTCAGGTAAGAATGTTTCGGTGTTGATGCCTTTGTCAAGTAAGGACAATTCAGCAATTTCATTACCAGCTAAGGTTGGTTCCTTGCGATCCCCTGTGTGTAAGGATAGTGTGTTTTGTTGTTGAATATTATTTACCGGTCCTGAATCTGCTATGAGTTCCCTATTTGGCAAGGTGACCGCTATTTGATAGGATGGTCGGTTTAGCACTTGTGGAAGATCAGAGTAATAAAACTCATCTACCTCTTCGTCAAGTGGCTCATCTGGGTCAGGTTCTAAGGCTGAACTCTGTCTTGTATGAGGTCTGCTAGGTTTCGTAACGCGTTCTGTTTCATTTTCTAATGAAGAGAGAAAACCACAAGGCAGTAAAAGATCTCTGTGGAGTGTTCTGTTGGGTCCTTCTCCGTTCTCTGGTTTTACAGTGTATACTGGCAAGTTTTCCATCTGTTTGAGAACTATATACACTGTTTGCTCCCATTTGTCTGCTAATTTATGCTTTTCTCTTAAGCGAAGATTTCGGACTAAAACACGATCTCCCACACCTAGTGTGGACTCACGAATGTTTCTGTCGAACCGTTCTTTGTTCTTCCTCGCTGTTTTTTGAGAGTTTTTTATGACAATGTCATAACTCTGTTCCAGATGACTCTTCAGTTCTTTAACATACTGAGAATGAGTTATAGAGGGCTTGTTCAAATGCGGTAACCCAAAGGCAATATCTATAGGCAACCGAGGCTGCCTACCGAACATTAGCTCGTAGGGAGAGTATCCCGTCACGTCATTTTTTGTACAATTGTACGAGTGAGTAAGTGGTTTTACAAAATCGCGCCAGTGATGTTTCTCAGTGGCTTGTAAAGTTCCCAACATGCTGAGTAATGTACGATTGTACCGTTCAACGGGGTTGCCACGAGGGTGATAAGGGCTCGTTCTGACTTTACGGATACCAAGTAAAGAACAAAGTTCCTTGATTGTACGTGATTCGAAATCCCGTCCCTGATCACTATGAAGACGCTCAGGAAACCCGTAGTGGACTAAAAAATGTTCCCACAGGTTCTTCGCGACGGTGGTGGCTTTCTGATCTTTGGTTGGGATGGACACTGCATACTTTGTAAAATGGTCTGTAATCACTAAGACATCTTTAGTGTTCTTACTGTCTGGTTCTATGGAGAGAAAATCCATGCAAACTAACTCCATAGGTCTGGTGGTGGTAATACTCACCATTGGAGCAGCTTTGTCAGGGAGGGCCTTCTGACGGATACATCTTTCGCAAGTTTTAACTTTGATTTCGATATCACTAGCCATTCTTGGCCAGTAAAAACGGGACCGAATGAGATCTGTCGTACGTTCAACCCCAAGATGCCCCATATCATCATGTAGGCTTTGCATGACTGTTGAACGTAATGAATCAGGCAAGACTAACTGCAATGATGTCTCTGGTCCTAATTGGCGTCTCCGGTACAGTAAATCATTTTGAAACTCAAACCGTTTCCACTCTCTCAAAAGGTTAAGAACCACCGGGGGTTCTGCAATAGTATCAGTTGGCGGTTTATTGTCAGTCATAAGCAGCTGAATGACTCGGCCAATGGTTGGATCTTTCCTCTGCAAGGAGACAAGGTCAGCATGGTTATACTTGGGCACAGCAAAGAAACTGTCACTATTGTCTTCCAACTGGAATAGGTCTGGAATGGCCGCTGCAGACATGGCAAGTGACTGAACTGTTGGGGTTATTAGGAGCGAACAATTCGTAAGCGTTAACTTACTTTTGGATTCTTCAATAAATTCTGTAAATATGTAAATATTTACTGATTTATTAATTAATTAAGATATTCTTAGATATACGGGGCACCATTCCCCTTTTTCCGGGGAAAAATTGAATCCAAAACTCTTATCAGTCTTTCTTGAAGTTCGTAGAATCCTTGGAGCAGAGACTTCTCTTCGACACAACAAAGCTACTGGACACAAAAATCTGAATTTTATAACATTTAATTAACAATTTGTCAAATGAATAAACAGTGGAATAGATGAATAATAACCGTGTGATATGATTGAAGATGGATGTGTTTGCATGTGATGGAGGATGTATGAATGGGGTCCTTTGTTCTCACAAAGGAGTAGTGTGTATGTGTGTGTGTGTGTGTGTGTGTGCGTGTGTATGGATTCAAAATGGAGTCTTGAATACAAGATGGCTGACCCCTTTGTCTGGCTAAAGTGTGGGTGGCAACTTGCACTTTAACTTCCAAAGCACTTAGAATCAGTAGTAACTTAACCTTAAATCACTCAAAACATTTCAAAAGATCATGAAACAACACAAAAGATTAATCACAAATTAATATCTTTTAGTTTCAGCCTGGCCATGACAGAAACCATTTTAAGATACCAAACAATGATCAATAAGCAGTTTATTCTTTCAAAATGACCCGACGGACGTGTTTGGGACGAAAGAGGAAAACACGAAGCTACTTTTTAAGCAATAGACGCGGTTTATTGCTTATTTGAGACTATAGAGGAAACGGGAGAAGAAAAGGAGAGAAAAAAATGAGTTTCCTGATCACCAAAGCAGCAAGGCGTCCCCCGCTGTTATGACTTGACGGTTCTCCGTTTTTCTCCGCAGTTTCCGGCGTCATCCGTCGGTTTGATGCTTTCTCCGTTGTTTGGCGTTCACGAGTGTTTCTCCACGGGCTGGACAGAGACAGCAAAGTTTCTTTCTGTGCTGAGTTATAACTTACAGCGTTTCTGAGAGCTGGATGGAGTTGTTGTTTCCCTCCGCGGGTTCTGTGTCCTCAAACATCAGCTGGAGGGGAGCAGAAACGAGCAGATCAGCGGTCCCGTGGGCTCAACTTGGCTCTTAGAGCTTCCGCGTGCTCAAAGAAGTCGGAGCGTTCGACAAGCGTGTCCTCACCGCCAGGTATCCTGGGCAAAAGAACGAGGTTTCTTTGTCTCATTCATGATTTATAGTCTTTGAAGTCGCGGGAAAGCTCCAAGCTCCCGCCTCCCGCACATGCGCAGAACGTGTTTCTGGTATTAGGCGGTGACATCATCCCAATGCTTCCGTGTGCAAAGCATCATGGGAAATGAAGTTTCTTGGCGCTGATGTGATTATTTGCTTTTCAGAGCAATTTAAGCACAGTCATTTTGGAGAAAATCACTGCATAGTAATTTCCTCATGAGGTCAGACCCTCAACATTCCCCCTTTTGGTTTCGGGGATCGCGCCCAAAGCTCGATCGTCGGAAGCACAGATGGGTTTGTTCCTCATGAACGTAGGTCGACTTGATTGTCGGAAGCACAGGTGGGTTTGTTCCTTAGGACGTTGGTCTCCTTGGACGCCTTTGTCTTTGGTCTTTGTCTTGGATCCTGGCGCCTTTGGTCTTTGTCTTTGTCAGGCACAAAGAGGATAGGAAACGGGATAGTCCCCAACGCGCATAACGAGAAGAAGCCACTCACGCAGGTGGTACGCAATGATGATGTCGTCCATGCGAGAGGTAGTAGTGTAGAAGGAGGAAGGTCGGTGGGCGGTTAACTCCACGAGTGGACACAAAGGCATCTCACCGCCGGCCATACAGTTCAGTTTATGGATCACGCGGTGATGTACGAGGTCCATAGTTCGCAAACGCGCATTGACCTATGTGGTCCCAAGATTCCCCCCTTTTTGGTCCAAAGGGTGGATCAGGACAGTCTTTGGGCTAAAACAAGGACCATAAAACTAAGAGGTACTACAATGTGCTGGTGTGTCAGACAGAGTCATTGACAGACTGAGCTGGGCCGGCACATAACCACTAGTCAATATGTGACCAAGTAAGAAACAAAAATACAGAAAACCCCAAAAAAAAACATGTAACATATAACATCCAAGAAAATTCATAGCAACCTTGAGGTCTCATAAAATACATTCTTAGGTCATACATTCAGTGTGTAGCTTATAAAGAATGTGACATAATGCAACACTCAGATAAAAATGTGAGGTAGACTAAATTGAGAACTACTCTTAGGTTTACAGAATAACAAAGAAAATGTTGCTCACCCCCTTTAGACAGGTGTGGTACATTCACGCTTGGAGTCTCCCAGAACGCGGTCACGAGGCACACCGTAGGTGAGCAAGTGCATCTTATCTTGGAGTTTCTTAACACGCCTGTAGGCGGAATAAGCTATCACGGCCGTGATGAGCCATTCCCTCCCCAGGGCGACCAATGTGCAGATTAAAGTCGTATAATTTGTCAATGTAGCGTCTTGGGCGTCAAAGTAAGTTCACGCGGGTTTTGTGTGAACTTAACAAATTTGGTTCCTTCAATCAGTAATTGTTGGTCAATTTCTAAATCGAAGGCAAAGTTATAACCCAGGAAAGCGTCCATGATCTCAAACTCTGAGTCATGCTGTTCGAGGTTGAGGTGATGGAGTGTCAGGTTTCTAGTTCAAAGTGGAAATGCCTACCGTCCTTTCAAATACCAATGTTCAGCATCGACTTAAACCTATAGATGTGAGGTGTCACAATTATGGGAACGTTTAACAGGAAACCGAGTTCTAATTTTTTTTAACGTGAATGGGCATTGCACTACTTAGGCTGTACGCTAGGTGGATTTGTGAAAGGTGCACAGTAGAGGGGTAAGTACGGGGAAATACGACTTTCAACCAAGCTGTCCAGCGTGGAACTTACTTCCCTGAGCAGGTCCTACATCAAATCTCTCACCACTCGTGTGTACACAATATCCTGAGGTATGGTTTCAGACAAAGTCTTGATTGCACGTAGAGATTCATTAATCAGAGCCTAGAATAGGTACCAGAGCACCCTGTAAGGTTTTAGTAGGTACATCCTGTTAGCGGTCTAGGAAGGAGTTTCTCTTGGTTAGTGAAAGTGACGGCGGGGGGGGGGCCTGGTTCTTTGTCGGTTAGTACATGTTAGTGGGTTAAACGTGCACTTTCCCCCCTTTTCCATTTCCATGCATAGAACTATGTAGCGACTACGTCTACCTCCTGCGGGGAGTCTGGTCTCTGTACCCGCGGGGATGGTTTGACGTAGGGTTTGATTTGGTTTGCATGCACCCATTTGTAGACAGGCTCCTGTCTCGCTTTGGTGATGCGTAACCTGTATGCAACTGGAGAGAGTTTTGCCACGATCTCAAATGGTCCTGACCAGCAGGGCAGGAACTTCTTAGCTTTGCGTGCCGGTTGGGCGAACCGAAAGTAGAATACTTTGTCACCCACCTCGTATTCGCGGCTGGTTGTCTTTTGGTCGTAGTAGGCTTTAGCGCCTTCTACGTTGGTCTCCAGTTTCTTCTGAGCGTGCGCGAACGTAGCTCTGAGGTGTGTTTTCAAGTCTGCCACATACTGATGAGCGGTATAGGCAGTGGCAACACTGACATCCTCTGGGTGATACAGGAGGTGCAGTGGTAGAGTCATCAGTCTGCCGGTCATCATCTCAAAGGGCGTAACCCCCGTGGATCTCTGTGGAGTGGACCGTATGGCCATCAGGACCAGAGGGAGCTTGACGTCCCAGTCCTTCCCAGTGGAGCAGACGTACTTTTTGAACATAGAGACGACCGTGCGGTTCATCCGTTCGACCTGTCCGGATGACTGTGGGTGATAGGGAAGGTGGAATCTCACTTCCACTCCCAGAAGTTCAAACAGGGACGTCATTACACTGGATGTGAAATGAGTTCCTCGGTCAGAGTCAATGCAGAGTGGAAGTCCCCATCGACTGAAAACGTGGTTAATCAGCAGTACAGCGGTTGTGACGGCTGTATCGTTTGGCGCTGGAAGGCATTCCACCCACTTTGTGAAACTGCAAGTTACAGTTAGCATATATTTGTTTCCTCTTGCTGATTTGGGAACCGGTCCAACCCAGTCGATCTGCAGGTGGGACCAAGGGAAGGTTATTCCCCTGCGTTGCAGTGGTGCTCTAGCAAGCGGCTGGGAGGGTTGAAACTGGGCACAGACGAGGCAGCCTTGGACATAGCTGTGTACGTCCTTGGACATCGACGGCCAATATGCTACTTCTGTCAGTGACGCGAGGGTAGCTTTTGCTCCGCGGTGACCTCCAACCGGAGTGTCGTGGGCGTAGGCAAGCATGACTCCTCTGTGGTCAAGTGGAACAACCCAGCGCGGCGGGCTGTGATCGTCACGCATGTAAACTAACAAATCGTTTTGTAGTTTCAGGTGCGCGAGTTGACGATGCAGGGTTACCAAATCTCGGCTTGCGCCAGTAGGTGGTGACGGTTGTTCAGGCATCGGGCCCTTTTGGAGAAGCTCGCGGATGAGCTTCAGGTCAGGATCTTGTTCCTGCATGGTGACTAAGTCCGCGTCCTGTGGTTGTCTGCCTAGAAACACGGGTACCCCAACGTTCTGAGGTTCGTCTGCCTGTTTAGCATGGCGACGAGTAATCGCGCAGACCTCGTGAACGGCCTTGGGTGGAAGCCACTCGTCTTTGAATTCCCAGCAGGTTCCCTGGTCAGCACCGAGCTTAGCAAGGCGGTCAGCTTCGTCATTACCATCTTTCTCTGGACCTAGGGTCCTGGAGTGACCTTTGACCTTTTTCCAGTAGACCATTATGCCTTTCTCAGTGGTGAGCAGATCACACGCTAGGAATAACTCCGAGTGTTTCACGTCTCTGTTCCTGGCGTTTTTCATGTGGTTCTCCTTCCACATGGGGAAGTGAGAGATGAAGCTGTGTCTAGCGTAGTTTGAATCAGAGCAAAGGACGATTTGAGTGATGTCCAAGGCTGCCGCCTGCTGGAGGGTTATCAACACTGCAGCAATTTCGGCGTACTGACTAGACTTTTGGCCCAACCGGTAGTGATTTGGTTGCTTAGTGTCACAGTCCACCCAAACGACTCCAACCCCGGCACGGAGCTGGCCTTCGTGAAGGTAGGCGCATCCGTCAGTGTAAACTTTCGGAAGCCCTTGGCAAACATTCTCATCAAAGTAGCGATGATTGGATGCGGTTGGGTAGACTGCGGCAGGTGTGTCCAGGGGGGCCATGACGGAGTCAGAGTCACAGTGCTGGCAGCCTGCTAGCCCTTGTCCTAGTGCTAGCTTGGTGTTCTGACCATACTTGACCTCAATGTTGTATCCTTGGAGCACCATCATCCACGTCGCAATGCGGCTGTTTGACACTCTTCCTTCGCGCAGACGCTGGCTGTTTAGGAAGGTGACGGGCTGATGACACGTTTCAATGATCACTTTCTGTCCACCGATGTAACTACGAAAGTGTTCGACGGCCCAGACTGTAGAGAGGAGAGCTCTCTCGCAGTCTGAGAACTGGAGTTCCACCTTGCTCAGAGGCTTGCTGGCGTATGCCACAACTCTCATGTCCTGATCGTGTTTCTGCTTCAAAGCAGCGCTCAGGCAGTGAGAGGAGAAAGTAGCCTCTATGTAGAACTCTTTATCCTTGTCTGGGTAAGCCAGACAGGGTGCGGACGCCAACTTCTGTTTTAGGAACTGGAAGGAGAGTTCTTGGGGTCTGTCCCACACGAAAGGTGTGTCGTTCCGAAGCAGCTCAGTGAGGGGCCTCGCTGTTTCAGCGTACTCCTCAATGAACTGTCTGGAGTAGTTGCAGACTCCGAGGAAGCTCCTGAGTTCAGTCAGATTAGCTGGGGCTTTGATGTCCTGAATGGCTCTAATGCGTCCCGCTTGGGGCTCGACTCCATTAGGGCCAACCAGCAGTCCAACATACTCCACTTTGGTTCGACACCACTGTCCCTTGAGAATCGCCAATTTAGCTCCAGCGTCAGCGAGCTGTTGCAGCACATGACGGAGCTCAGCCAGGTGCTCCTCGAAGGTTCGACTCCTCATCAAGATGTCATCGACATATATGAGGTTCCCTCTGGAAGCAGCATCTGACATGGCTTTGTGGAGGAAGATGTTGAACTCGGCAGGTGAGTTAGAGTAGCCAAAGGGGCAGCGGTTCCAAGTATATTGGCGATTTCCAAAGGAGAAAGCCAGTTTATACTGGTCCGCCGGCTCAACCTTCATGGTCCAGAAGCCGTTGGCTACGTCAACCGTAGAGAAGAAACGAGCATCTCTGACTCTGGCTAGCTCCTGATCTAAATGGATCATAGGCCACCTGGAGAGAGGTACTTGTTTGTTCAGTGCACGATAGTCTATGGTGAGACGCCATTTTCCAGTCGGTTTCAGAACCGGCCAGATGGGAGAGTTGTAAGTGGAGTTACACTCTCTGATGATGTTTTTCTCCTTCAGCTGATCGAGGATCTCTTGGATCGACTCATAAGCAGCGAGGGGAATCTTGTACTGACGTACAAAAGTAGGAGGGGCATTCGGGTTCGTCGGAATGCGAACCGTATGCAGGTTTGTGAGTCCACAGTCCAGGGAGTCCCTGGATAAGACGGACTGAAACTCATAGAACAGGCTTCTAAGCTCTGCTCTCTGCTCCTCTGACTCCAGCGCATCCGCTTTGTCAAGCTGCTGGCTGACTTCGGCCTCGAAGCCGTCATAAGGTTCAGAGGAGGAGGGTCTCTGGTGTTCCGGGCTTTCAACCGGTGACTCAGAGGGTTGAGTATTTATTGCAAAAACCGTTAGACACTGACCGCTGTCAGTATCTAAGGTTGCACTGCAAATGGGTTCCTCAGGAAGGGCTTCATGCCGCTTGATGGTAATCATTTGTGAAGGGAAAGTACTGAATGTGTCTACACCAACCTGTCTGTCGTTCAAGAACAACGGAAGTTGTCCGATCACGGGGACTGAAAGTTCGAAGTCATGGAATGAGCTATCTATCAGCATGCCCAAGGGCTTTCCTGCCGGCATGTGGATAGGACTCCGGGTCGGATTTTCGACCAACAAGTAGGCAGAACGATTGTTCAGCTCCAAGAGTGGCGTGCCACAGACGGCTAAGTTGAGCTCCAAGAAGTGTGGTGATGGCTGGAAGAAGGCCTGTGTGCCTGGCAGCTTCTGATGCTTCATCAGAGTTAGACGAACAGGCACTCCTTTGACCAGTGGGGGCAGAACCGTGCTGGCCTCAACCACTGCACGGCAGGCCTGTGGAATGGTCTGTCCGGACAGCAAGTGTTCACGGCCTTCTGAGCGAGGCTCAGAGGAAGGTGTGGCCCGGGCCCAAAGGACTTGATTGCAAGTGTCCAGCTGGGCACCTAGTCGAACCAGCAGATCTGCTCCAATGAGTGCAGGTGGATCAAGCTGTGGTATGATGCTGAATGTATGTGTGAGCTGTCTTGCTCCAAGTTGGATAGTCAGAGAGCAGACCTCTGGCGCTTTCAGGAGCCTCTGCGGCCAAGTAGGTGACAAGAGCCAATGGCTACGTGTCACACTGACCAGAAGGGGGTCCTTCTGACGCAGGTGTTCCAACGTCTGCTGGCTGATGGCTGACTTTTCAGACCAAAGAGCAAGGCGAGCATCTGAGATGTGGGTGCAGTTGATGGTAAGACCACCAACTATGTGTGGTGCATATGGCTGCAGGCTGACGTTCTTCAGCGAGCAGAGAAAAGATGAATGTGTGCGGAACGGAGTTCCAGGAGCGGTTTCATGCCTTTGCAGGCGGACATCGTCTGTGGGAGCCGTAGGGAGGGGCATGACCTTGGAACAAGGGTTTTGCGGCTCACTTATGCTGACTTCAAGAATGGAGGATGGTCGGCTGCTATCTGGGTTCCAGGGCTTAGGTGTGTCCACCTGGGCCCACAGTTGACCCTTCTGGCAGTCGATGAGGGGAGCTAGACGTTCAAGCAGGTCCTGACCAATGAGAAGTGGTTCAGTGTCTAGCTGGCAGACATAAAACGGGTGAACCAGAGTCATGTCTTGGAAGGTGATATCCAGCCACGCCCGGTGAGTGATACACTCCCGGGTCTGGGTGTAGCTGGTGATTTTCAGGTCACAGGGCTCTACCTGGACTGGTTTCCCGAGTGACCGCATGGTGTCAGACACGCGATGGAACAGCGTGGAGCACATCAGGGTGATTTCTGAGCCGGTATCCAGCAGAGCATCAACCTGTATGCATCCACCTACGTTGGTGCTACAGTACAAACGGCGAGCATGATCATGGTTTGTTAAGTCACCAAGGAACTTCAGAAATTTAGTATCAGGTTTCTCTGGGGGGTAGATTTCAGGAGACTCCTGTGATCTATCAGTAGTGTTCCCCCAGCTGATCAGGTAGGTCCTGGCCACGCTGGGAGGTTGAGCCACGCCTAGTCATGCGGACGTTGGCTCTGGGTCTGGCTTCTTAGAAGAAGACTTTGGTGCAGGGGTCTCTTCTGCAGATCTCAGCTGTTCCTTCTGTTTAGCTAGGAACTGCTGAAACATCTCCTGGAGGTCGGCTTTGGTCAAGTACTCACCTGCGGACTTGTGTTCGGGACCTACCTGTGGGCGGCGCTCCTTAAACCTTCCACTGTTCCGACCTGCCTGCCGTTGGTTTTGGTTGGGCCACTTCCTGTCTGATTGTCCAGACCTAGGCGGCCAATCAGCACCCCCCTTCCCCTGTTGAGGAGATTGGGACTGCTCTCGCGGTTTAACAGGTCTAGGTTTAGCAGATTTTGGCTTAGTGGGTGGAGCTTCTGTGCCTTCAAGCTCCAAACGCGGCTCGGCGTCGGGAGCTAGGTGCATGACGCGGTGATGTGCGTCAGGCTTTTGGGGCTTTCCGCCGGCTTCCCAAGCCTGTTGAGCGTATCTCCTAATCTCCTGAGTTGTCAGTTTTTTCATCCGACAATACATTGAGACTTCGGAGCGAACACACTCGTGCAGGTTGTGAATGAACAGGGATCTGAAGGCAGGGTCTTCCTCGAGCCCAGGGCCGTTTCGACCTTGGAAATAAGCACTTTTGAGTCGGCGATAATACTCTCTGGGGGGTTCGTTCCTCCCGTGTTTGATGGAGAAGGCCCCCATTGTAGCTGACGCAGAGTCTGCATACGTGGCGTATTCATCTCTCAACGCTCGGCAGAGCGAGGAGTACCGATCACGAATGTCAGGTGGTAGAGTTTCCATGAAACCGTGCACCGTTCTAGATGTGGTTTTCCAAATTAGCTTGAGCTTTTCCCTTGAAGAGGGTGCTGGAAGATCAAGCAGACAACGTTCTATCTCCCTGAGATAATCGTCGACGTTGGATTCATTGGTGTTAGGATCAAAGCGTTCTATGTCTTTAGCTAGCGATTCAATTTGACGTACACGGAGCCCTGACTCACGGTACGGCGCGTCATCCTCTGACTCTGACCCACGGTCTGTCTCAGAAGGCGCTGGATATCGCTGGTGTGCTCTGGGCTCCCAATGTTGACTCCTGGGGCCCAAATCGGGGTTCGGCATGTTGTGGCGGGCTGCTGGCACGTCACGTGGGTGTCTTGGGAGGTCCTCCTCCCGGGGCACGTCTGCGTAGTATGCTCTGTCATGCAGCTGGTTACCGGCATGCCGAATACCGGAGTAGCTAGGATGGGTGGATGGTTGAGGTGCAGCTTGGGGTGCATAACCCCAATCGGCACCTTGCACCCTTCGTGGACTGGGGGAGCGGTCTAAATAGAGGTGCCGCTCAGCCGGTCGACTTCTCACTGATTGAGAAGGCCGTGAAGATGAGGGTGGTGGTCCAACCTGGGGTTCGAGGGCGAATTGCCCTCGGCCCCTAGGTGGTCCTGAATGCCCTATAGTGTGTGTAGGGAACGGGGCCGAAGGTTGGGACAGATAAGCTTCATCTCTCCCCTGCGGCGTGCGTCCGTCCAGAGAGTCATGGTGTTTCCCCCCTTCCCACTGTCTGTTGTCATCAGCAGAGGGGGGCGGGGTCTCCTCCCCATCTTCCCCAGAATCGGTGCGGGTGTCGTCTTCCTCGATCAGCCTTCCATTTCGCTGTTTTTCAGCTAGCATACTCTGGAGGTTCATGATCTTCTGACCACGTTGGAGTCCTCTCTGATAGAGGATCAGGGCTAACTTAGCTAAGTGAACCTGGATTGGTTTTGTACCATCCAGGTTTTCTATTTGATCAATTACAGCTTCTAGCTCGACGCTACGCTGTTCTTCAGTGAAATCCCTAGAAGGGTAGTCGGGTTCTCGAGCAACCGCGACCAGTTTGGACAATATTTGTCCAGAAAGTAGGCCAGGTTCATAGTCGTGGGCCGCAGCGCCACCTGGTTGCTGGGAGTTGGTCAGGTCACTACTCTGTCCCTCCATTTTAACAACCGAACCAAAAATAGCCTAGTAGAGCTTCTGCAGATAGCTCAAGCTGCACCTTTTGGGCAGCAACTGCTAGCTTTGTAGCAGAAAAACACTAAATTAACCTTTGTGCGCACAGGTTTTAGCGTTTTAAGATTGCACGGAATGCCGTGACTGACGCTTAAAATACTATTCCTTTCAGTATTTTAGCAAAAGCTGGTGCGTTGCCGTAGCAACGTCTTACAACACTTGCAGTGTTAAATATGCTAGTTATTCCTTCAGAATATTAGCAAACAAGGTGTTATCAGTCTTTGAGTGAAGGTTTCAGTTAGTTACAATAGCCACTGTGAGTTAAAGTCGCTAAATTAGCAGTTAATTTTAGCCTAAAAGGGTTAGTCAGAATTACTTACACGCTGCACCTTTAATGAGGAACTGAATTTTAACCTAAAAGGTTAGCCAGAATTAATTACACGTTGCACCTTTAAGGAAAAACTGAATTTTAACCTAAAAGGTTAGCCAGAATTAATTACACGTTGCACCTTTAAGGAAAAGCTGAATTTTAACCTAAAAGGTTAACCAGAATTAATTACACGTTGCACCTTTAAAGAAGCACTGAGTTACTGGTGAGAGTTCGATGCAGCTTCCTGCTCAGCAAAATCAGCACCACTCTGTTGCTGGTTCAAGGCTGAACAACGGATTATTTTTAATTCAAGCTCTTTGGATTTATTTGTTTGTTTGTGCCGGATAGAAATCTCTGTGTATCCAAGCCTCACACGGGGCACCAATTAAAATGTTGGGGTTATTAGGAGCGAACAATTCGTAAGCGTTAACTTACTTTTGGATTCTTCAATAAATTCTGTAAATATGTAAATATTTACTGATTTATTAATTAATTAAGATATTCTTAGATATACGGGGCACCATTCCCCTTTTTCCGGGGAAAAATTGAATCCAAAACTCTTATCAGTCTTTCTTGAAGTTCGTAGAATCCTTGGAGCAGAGACTTCTCTTCGACACAACAAAGCTACTGGACACAAAAATCTGAATTTTATAACATTTAATTAACAATTTGTCAAATGAATAAACAGTGGAATAGATGAATAATAACCGTGTGATATGATTGAAGATGGATGTGTTTGCATGTGATGGAGGATGTATGAATGGGGTCCTTTGTTCTCAAACATCAGCTGGAGGGGAGCAGAAACGAGCAGATCAGCGGTCCCGTGGGCTCAACTTGGCTCTTAGAGCTTCCGCGTGCTCAAAGAAGTCGGAGCGTTCGACAAGCGTGTCCTCACCGCCAGGTATCCTGGGCAAAAGAACGAGGTTTCTTTGTCTCATTCATGATTTATAGTCTTTGAAGTCGCGGGAAAGCTCCAAGCTCCCGCCTCCCGCACATGCGCAGAACGTGTTTCTGGTATTAGGCGGTGACATCATCCCAATGCTTCCGTGTGCAAAGCATCATGGGAAATGAAGTTTCTTGGCGCTGATGTGATTATTTGCTTTTCAGAGCAATTTAAGCACAGTCATTTTGGAGAAAATCACTGCATAGTAATTTCCTCATGAGGTCAGACCCTCAACAGAACTAAACCACAAGGAGAATCAGTCTCATCCAAGACCATGTGCTTTTGGCATGTTGCCTTCACTGCTTCGGCTTGAAGTTGAAGCTCGACTTCTTTGACAGAGGATAAAAGATGAGATCGGAACTCATCTAGTCGTTGGCATTCCTCAGTGAATTTTGAGTTGTCTTCAGGTTTATCATGCAGCCTCCTAGACAGGCCATCCGCGTCAACGTTCTGTGTACCTGCACGGTATCTGATGTCAAAATTATAGGTGGACAACGCAGCTAGCCAACGATAGCTCGTTGCATCGAGTTTTGCCGTTGTTAAGAGGTAAGTTAACGGATTATTATCAGTAATGACAGTGAATGTGTTCCCATACAAATAGTCATGAAACTTATCTGTTATGGCCCACTTTAAGGCTAGAAACTCCAACTTGTGCGCAGGGTACCTAGTTTCACTAGAGCTTAAACCGCGACTTGCATAAGCGATTACCTGTGTGACACCGTTTTGCACTTGGTATAGCGCTGCACCGAGTCCGGTCGTACTAGCATCTGTGTGTACTAGATATGGGAGTTTTGCGTCAGCGTAGCCAAGAACTGGCGAAGTGGTAAGTTTTTCAATAATAGTTTGAAAGGACTTCTCACAGTCTTGGCTCCAACGATTCCCAAAGGGTTCTTTGGGGTTCAAGTACTTTGATCTACATGGTGGTGTTTTAAAGTTTTTCCGTTTGGGTGGATAACCAGCCGTGAGAGATGTTAGTGGCTTGACAATATTTGAGTAATCTTTAACGAAGCGTCGGTAATAACCGGTAAATCCTAAGAAAGATTGGAGTTCCTTCAAAGTCTGAGGCTTCGGCCATGTTTTGAGTGCTTCCACCTTATCTGGATCGGTTTTTATGCCATCTCGAGATACTATATGTCCAAGATAACGCACAGATGTCTGGAAAAAACGACACTTATCTGGTGATAGCTTGAGTCCGTATTCTCTAAGCCGTTCAAGAACGTGAGAAAGTCTGGTTTCGTGTTCTTCCAAGGAGTTGGAAAAGACGATCAAGTCGTCTAGGAAAACTAACACTTCCTTCAGATTAATGTCCTTCATACACTTTTCCATAACCCGTTGGAAAGTGCTTGGAGCATTTGTTATTCCTTGTGGCATACGGTTAAATTCATAAAACCCAAACGGGCAAACAAAAGCAGTTTTAGGTTTATCCTTTTCACACATCTCTATTTGATAGTAACCTGACTTGAGGTCCATCACAGAAAACCACTGTGATCCAGCGAGAGCAGAAAAGGACTCCTCCAAGTTAGGCAGGGCATATGCGTCGCGAATGGTTTGCAGATTAAGCTTTCTATAGTCTATACATAGACGTACCTCACCATTCTTTTTCCGAACTACCACTATTGGTGAGGCAAATGGAGACTCCGACTCTCTTATTATACCGGTTTCCAAGAGGGCTTCCAAATGTTTTCTCACGGCTTCATAATCATGTGGATGGATCGGCCGAGATTTCTGTTTGAATGGGGTCTCGTCTTTTAAGTTGATGTGATGTCTTATCTGTTGTGTATGACCAAAATCAAGATCGTGGTGCGAAAACACATCGGAGTAAGTGTTAAGTTTGTTGGTGATCCTCCCTTTCCATTCTTCGGACAAGGGCGAAGTACCGAAGTCAAAACTGAGAGGAGGGTTTGAAGGTGAAGTCTGTTGCTGCGAACTACACGCCGCAAGTACTTTCTGATCACTTTTGTCAGGTTCTGGATATGGCATAACACGATCGGCTTTAACTAACTCAGCGATCACACAGTTAGTGGGTAATGTGATGTCATGGTTAGTTTCGTTTCTTAGTACAACAGGTACTTTGTATGGACCATGTGAAGGTAAGGAAATGAGGCAACAGTCTACAATTATACCCCCTGGTAGAGAACCATTGGTGGGTTGTTCAATGAGTGCATAAGGCTCATGCTTGTTTTGGCTGGGTTGCATAAACCCTTCTAGTAACAGTTTTTTATTTGCAGGGAGAACTTCTTGGGTTCTCCCTCGAAGCTTCACCACACCAACTCGTCCATCTTTGCTTTGTTTTTTTCTGACTGCTAAGGCTTTTAGCACGTGTTGGTACCCATAAGAGAGTGCCTTGGAATCAGGTAAGTTATTGGCAGACAATTGCTCATACAAAGGATCGAGTGTGTTTGTGCCAATGAGTAGTGGTGTATCAGAGTTTGAGCTTATATCCGGAACCACTAACGCAAGGGTAGGTAACTCAAGTCCAGACTGATCGAGCTCTTTTGGAAATGTGACACTTATCTCTATGTATCCTAAATAAGGAACTGCTTGACCGTTTGCGCCCTCGACTTCTAACAGATTACTGATGGGTTTAATTGAGAGGTCAGGTAAGTGTTCTTGGTAAAAAGAATTGGCAATGGTGGTTACCTGGGACCCTGAATCCAGTAAACAATTACATTCAACACTGTTAACTGAGACTGTAGCTGTGCATCGCCCACCCACTAATCTTTTGGGAAGTTTTGGCACTGAATGAGCATGAACTGGCTTGCAAAAAAGTCTCTCTGTCCTTTCCTTAGAGGGACTTGGTTCTACTTTAGCACCTATCTGTCCCACGATAGGAGCTTCTACCGGTTTAAAGGAGGAGACTGAGCAATTGGCTTTGACATCTCCCACTCGCGCTGCTTCTGTCTAAGAGCAAGTCTTTTAGTTGCAACTAGTGCTGGATTTGGCTCGTTGCTACAGCTAGAAGCTATGTGCCCATCTTCTCCGCACTTAAAACAGTATCCAGGCTTTGGTCTGGGCACCACTGCTGTTATCTGCTGAATCTGTTTGGGCTCATCTGGAATTTTAGTCCCCACACGGGGTTTTGACTCTTTTTGAGTTTTCTTTGCCTTTTTATCTGTGTTGTTAACCTTAAGCTGTGCAATTTGGCTCCTGAGCTCAGCGATTTGTTTGCGTAAGTCATCACAGTTATCATCTATTTCCAGTTCACAAGTGTTTTTACTCTGAGAGCATGTTGTTTGCACATTTGAATACACTCTAGTTCGTTGTGCCCCTAAGTGTTGTTTCATGCGTGCTGCTTTAGTAGCCTGTTTGTCTTCTTCAGTGCGCAGTTTGAGGAGAAGTGCTGTAAAATGAGGCGGGTTGTCTTTCTTTTGTCCGAGTTGCAGGTTTGAAATCAGCGAGCTGTCCCAACAGCCTCTGCAAAACTGCTTGAGCAGCTGCTGGTCGGCGTCACTGGAGGAAATTCCATTCCTCTGAATAACTAGGTTTAACAAGGTGTATAACCTCTGAAAGTAATCGGAAGGTTTTTCACCACTGTCCTGGTTTGTGTTTAAGAAGCGAGCAAAGAGCTCGTCGCCGTCTTCGACAGCTGCGTAAGCTGAATCGAGATGTTCAAGGTACGTTTCCGGGTCGGATTTTGGACTAAGAGCTTTAACGATGCTCGCTGCTGGGGCTGACAGACTCTCCACGATTCTTCGTACAATTTGGGACTTGGTGAGTGAAGGATCATTTATGCATAACACTACACTACTACGCCAAGTATCATAGTCAGTTTCAAAAGAAGGGTGTGGAACTCGCCCTGAGAACGGTTTTAGTCTGTATTGTGAAGTAGGCGGAGGGATAACCTCACTGCTTTTAACAATGTGTTCCACAATAACTCGCTGAACCTCAGGTGTGTTTAAAAGATTTGGTGGAATGCAAGGGTTTTGTTTTCCAGTCTCTGTAGGTGGACAATTGTCCTTTGAGTTGTTCATATAGTTAACTTCTGGTGTTAAAGGCAGGGAATATGTAACTTGGTCACTATGGAGCATTGGCTCTAGTTCAGTGACTGGTTCAGATGCATGGGTATCCCTTCCTAAAGATTCCCCAATTTTTGCCAGTTCCTCCATTAGAAGGTCTTTAAATGATTGATTGCTACGCGCAGCTATGTCCCTGAGCTCTGACAGATAGGCATCAGTGGCAGATGTGCTAGTTTCTAGACTGTACGCGCTGGCTAGGTCTTGAATATGAAAGAAAACATCTGGGTTCCTAGTACAAGGTTTGTCATAGGGTAAACATTGTTTCTTTAATTCCTTAACAGTGGCTTCATGTTGAAACTCCACAATAATCTGATCACAGTTTGGTAACTTAATGCGCCTGTTAACTGGTCCGAATCCTTCCATAAACCCAAAGACTTCGTTATCAAGGTCTGTATCAGTTAACCCACTGATTAAAACAGCATTTGAAACTTTGACCTTTTCTGTTTTCACAACTTCCATTTTAAAACACTCAAAAGTACCAATAATGCCAAAATGGCAAACCACTGTGACCTCCAGGCACTCTTATGATGTCAGTCAATGGTTAGCTAAGGTAACAACTCTACAATTCTCCTGGCTGGCTCGCCAAGTTTTATGTAACCGGATTACAGGATACAATAAGATAATTAAAAGAAAAAATAAACAAATGGGCCAATAATTAGGTTCGGGGAGAATTGGAGGTTGTTTAAGAATGACTGGAGTCACGGGTATAGCATGAAACGGTTTATATACTAAATTTTAATAATAATGGGAAATATAACACATAAAGATAACACACAAAAACAGATGAAAACAATCGACAATAGTAAAATGGTCGGTATGAGATTTGATCATATGAGTCACAAGTCAGCCGGCGTCAAGTCAAATCCCCACGCTTGGGGTGAAAGTCAGAGTCCGGTGGTGCGATTTTTTCCTACCACACCGTTGAGATTGTTCACAGAAGAGAGCAGTCTGCTCTTCAGTTACTTGAGATGTCCTGGTTCGTTCAGTGGTTAAGGCTCGCCATCTCCCTCGTCAGGAAGAAATCCAGTTCTCGTTCCAAGTGAGTGATCATAGGAGTCGGGATCAAACCCAAGAAAAAAAAAAACCCAGCCTGTAAACAACAGGACTGTTAGCGAGTTGGCATCGACCCTTCTCGCCACATCACAGCATAAAGTCTTACAGACTTAAACAAATGCTTCACTCTATTGGCATAGCCAATCATGTTTGGGTTCACAGTTCAACTAACATAACATCAATTTGATTGTCTATTAAAATAATTCTCAGTAGCTCTGGAAATATAATTACATATGACAACAATTGTTCAGCTCAATAGGCTCAGTTAGATTCTATTACTCTACACTATTCAACAAGAAATACATTCATGACAACAAGGATACATTTAGTTGTGTTTCTATACAGCATTGTGACACCTTGTATATCTGTAACACAATAAATAAATAAATAAATAAATAAATAAATAAATAAATAAATAAATAAATAAATAAAATGTTCTATAACAAAACTCAACAAAATATAAATTCTGGTCCTTTGGTCCACCTTTGTAAAATAATTCCTCCCTAATCAGTTAGCTTTTATTTATTTTTATTTATCTATTTTTTTTTTATTATTAAATGTTTGGTTAAGGGACGCATTGCTAATTCTATGGCGTTAGCTATAACGCCCCTGAGGACCTTGTACATCTAGGCCGTACCACCATTAACTGGCGGTTTGAGCCGTTAACTCCTGGGAATCCCATATGCCCTACCGCCGTTAACTGGCGGTTTGAGCCGTTAACTCCTATATGCCCTACCACCGTTAACTGGTAGTTTGAGATGTTAACTCCTGGGATCTAACGTCTAGCAGCCCACTGCTGTCACCTCGGTTGCTGTAATTAGCTTTTTGAATTTAATAATTTACTGAATTTAATCTCATTCACTCACCAACGCGCTCCAACGGTTCCCTCCTACAGAGGATTGGTTCACTCTGTCGTCTCCACACAAATCTATAAGAATGGAATTAATTTGATAAGCTATTTAAGTTTCCTTTTTTTTTAAGTTGCATCGTTAGCTTTTTCTCTTCTTTTTTCTTTACTCACCGCGTTGGTTCCAAGTTCCTAGCTCTTATTAGAAGGAGTCAAGTCCGCCTCTCCCTCTATCTATGCGGCACCCAAATCAGGGTTCTTCACGGCCTCGACCGTTGTTTTTTTTTTCTCTCTCTCTCTCTCTCTAACCGCTCAGTCTTTGCTTTCTGTATCTGCGTGCTGCACAGCCGTTTGTCTCTCCTCTCGCTCAGCTGCGTCGCACGGTTTTATTTCGCGGAGGCGGGACTTATTTCTCTCAGCCAATGAAATTTCAGATTCCCACCTGGACCAATAGTATACAGCTTTCCTCTTCTGTTTCTGTTAGGGATGTTCAAGATTCTTGTTTTAACCGATGTTTAATATTAAACTCGTTATTTTAGTTATTCACCCTTCCAATAATTCATTATGAAATTATCTATTAGTTAATTAGATATCTATTAATTAGTATTGTTAATTTCCTTAATTTATATTTTATATTTTATCTAAATTGAGGATGGATCATATTAGTAAGCCAATTAGTTAATACCTCATTAAGGTTCTAGCTTCTGGGTTACATATGCATGACGTCAGAGCAAGTCGGCGTCAAGTCGGACACAAATCTAACCGGCATGCACTGCGCGCCGATCACCGATGATCTAATCTGCACAGAACTGGCTCATCTCGAACAAGCCCTATGTCATACATGAAGGTTGGGGGCTTAGATTTAACCATTTCAGTACCTGTAATGCAGCTTTGAATCTGATTTGTCTGCACATTTGTCTGTCTCTGTACTGTTTAATTTTTACATGAATGACCACTCCACGCAGTTAAACGTGTAGAAATGGCTGTTTGATTGGAAGAGCAATAGTAAATCACCTAATGTATGCTGATGACTTAGTGGTGTTTAGCCCAAGTTCAGCTGGTCTTCAGCATCTCCTTAATGTGTGCTCTGTCTATAGTGAACAACATGATGTGAAGTACAATCCGGCTAAAAGTGTTATTCTGATCTGTCAAACCAAAGAGGACAAGTGCATGACATTTCCAGGTTTTAAGTTGTCTGACAATCTGTTGAGAGTTGCAGATGAAGTAAAATATTTGGGTCATGTGATCACAGATTGCTTGGCATGATGAGGACATTTACCGTCAGTGCCGGGTGTCATAAGCACAAGCAAACCTACTTTCTTAGAAGTTAGGTTTTTGCTCTAATGACATAAAAGTTCATTTGTTTCGATCATACTGCACTTTGCTGTACACAGCTCACTAGTGGTGGAACTATAAAAAAGCCAGCCTTCAGAGACTACAAGTGGCTTTCAATGATACTCATGTTTAAAAAGCCCAGATGGACTAGTGCAAGTGAACTCTTTGTCTCTGTTGGTATCAGCACATTGAACGCTGTCTTAAGGGATTTTGTGTACTAATCTGTCAACTGAATACATCTGACAATGGTGTAATCTCACTGCTGACTGAGTGAAAACAGTGCTATGCGGTACACTTCTGTACTTTGGAAACATTGTTTTAACTGCCTCCTGAAATACTAGTTTTGCTTTTCTTCCTGTTATTGTGCCTTTGTTCTCATTTTTGTATGTTTTTAGTGAGTTATGGACCATGAGTCTGCAAATGAAATTCTATTCATTTCTAAGCAGCTTCAGTCTAGGTCACACCTTCCTGCATCTAATCAACATGACTCCCTCTCAACAGAGGCTAACGACTCATCAAGGGATGGGGAGGTGGGGTACGCAGAGTAGTTTCAGCTCGACAACAGACAGCTACAGCTTATAAGCTCGACTCTCCCATATTCCAGTTAGAATTGACAAATGAAAAGTGAAAAGTCTTCAAGAAACCAAAGAAGTCCAGTTGCCGTCATTTGAACCCTTTGGATTACCATGACCTGGATGACTGAAAACCTTCACAAGCATGCTGACATAATACACTAATAGATGGCTAAGTAAAACAGCACTGGACTAAGGGAACAGAACACAAATAAAATGTAAAACATAACTACAACTAAACTAGATTGCTGGGAGAATAACCTAAACCATGAACAGGGAATGACAGAAGAAACCAAAAGGACTGTGAAAGAACAGTGCTAAAAGTAACTGCGACTGTGGATGAATAATACGGCTGAATGAAGAAATCTAAGGGCATAACACATCTAGGAGAACGTGGGGGTCAAGGGTGAAGGACACACTAGGAGAAAAAATTAAATGGATGCTGGGGAGACAATGGCAAGGGGATATGGAAAGGACACAGGATGACATGGACAGGAGACAGGACATGACAGCTGTGATTGATGTGATTCCTTTTTTCTTCCAGCAAGCAGATATACAATTAAATTGAAAATAAATCCCTATGAGAGCCTCATATTCATCCCGGAAAGTGCAGCAATATTACAAATTCTATTAAATTTCATCATAAAATAAACATCTAAATTGCCAACGAAATGTAACAACTGATACCACACCCTGCAAGGCGCTGGTGTGTCCAGTTTACAGCAGATGACGACTATGTAGCAAAACTAGTGCCAGGATGGTAGAGCATATACCCACTCATCTTCACCGATGTGGCCGCCCCATTGGAGGAATGTGAGTCCTTACGTGCTGCTTGTTACTACTGTAAACAGCACACTCCATCTAACCTAATCATCTGAATCAACTAATTAACTCTAAACACCTGCAAGATTCCTGAGGCTTTTAAAAACTCCCAGCCTGGTTCATTACTCAAAACCACAATCATGGGTAAAACTGCTGACCTGACTGCTGTCCAGAAGGCCATCATTGACACCCTCAAGCAAGAGGTTAAGACACAGAAAGAAATTTCTGAACAAATAGGCTGTTCCCAGAGTGCTGTATCAAGGCACCTCAGTGGGGAGTCTGTGGGAAGGAAAAAGTGTGGCAGAAAACGCTGCACAACGAGAAGAAGGTGACCGGACGCTGAGTAGGAATGTGGAGAAGGACCGATTCCAGATCCTGGGGGACCTGCGGAAGCAGTGGACTGAGTCTGAAGTAGAAACATCCAGAAACACTGTGTACAGGCGTGTGCAGGAAATGGGCTACAGGTGCCACATTCCCCAGGTCAAGCCACTTTTGAACCAGAAACAGCAGCAGAAGCGCCTGACCTGGGCTACAGAGAAGCAGCGCTGGACTGTTGCTCAGCGGTCCAAAGTACTTTTTTCGGATGAAAGCAAATTTTGCATGTCATTCGGAAATCATGGTGCCTGAGTCTGGAGGAAGACTGGGCAGAGGGAAATGCCAAAATGCCTGAAGTCCAGTGTCAAGTACCCGCAGTCAGTGATGGTCTGGGGTGCCATGTCAGCTGCTGGTGTTGGTCCACTGTGTTTTATCAAGGGCAGGGTCAATGCAGCTATCTATCAGGAGATGTTGGAGCACTTCATGCTTCCATCTGCTGAAAAGCTTTATGGAGATGAAGATTTCATTTTTCAGCACGACCTGGCACCTGCTCACAGTGCCAAAACCACTGGTAAATGGTTTACTGACCATGGTATTACTGTGCTCAATTGGCCTGCCAACTCTCCTGACCTGAACCCCATAGAGAATCTGTGGGATATTGTGAAGATAAAGTTGAGAGACGCAAGACCCAACACTCTGGATCAGCTTAAGGCTGCTATCAAAGCATCCTGGGCCTCCATAACACCTCAGCAGTGCCACAGGCTGATGGCCTCCATGCCACGCTGCACTGAAGCAGTCATTTCTGCAAAAGGATTCCCGACCAAGTATTGAGTGCAAAACTGAACATAATTATTTTAAGGTTGACTTTTTTTGTATTAAAAGCACTTTTCTTTTATTGGTCGGATGAAATATGCTAATTGTTTTAGATAGGAATTTTGGGTTTTCATGAGCTGTATGCCAAAATCATCAATATTAGAAACAATAAAAGGCTTGAACTACTTCAGTTGTGTGTAATGAATCTAATATATATGAATGTCTAATGTTTATCAGTACATTACAGACAATAATGAACTTAATCACAATATGCAAATTTTTGAGAAAGACCTGTATTCTGAATTTAACAGGCAGCCAATGTAGGCAAGCTAAGACAGGAGAGATATGATCTCTCTTTTTAATTCTCATCAGAACTCTAGCTGCAGCATTTTGGACAGGCTGAAGACTTTTAACTACATTCTGTGGACTGCCTGAGAGTAATGAATTACAGTAATCCAGTTGTGATGTAATAAATGTATGCTTCTAATCTTAGCAACATTCCGAAGATGGAAAAAGGAAATCCTACAAACCTGTTTAACGTGGGATTTGAATGACATGTCCTGGTCAAAGATAACACGAAGGTTCCTTACTTTGTTCTCGGAGACTAATTTAATGCCGTTCAAGTCAGGTGACTGACTAAGCTATTTCCTTTTTCTGAATTTCGGGTCCAAAGATGAGAACTTCAGTCTTGTCTTGATTTAAAAGCAGAAAGTTTTGAGTCATCCAATTTTTTATGTCTCACAAGACAAGCCTGTAATCTACCTAACCGATTAGGTTCATCAGGGTTAATAGATAAATATAACTGAGTATCATCAGCATAACAGTGGAAGTTTATCCCATGATGTCTAATGATTTTACCGATTGGAAGCATATATATAGTAAAAAGAATTGGTCCAAGCACTGAACACTGTGGTACTCCACCAGTAACCCTGGAGTATGAAGACTAGTCATGTACATTTACAAAATGAAATCTATCAGACAGGTAGGACTTAAACCAGCCTAGCGCTGTTCCTTTTATCCCTACAACATGTTCAAGTCTTTCTAAAAGAACACTGTGATCAACTGTGTCAAAAGCAGGACTGAGATCTAACAAGACTAGAACAGACACAAGATTGGAGGCCATGAGATTATCATTTGTAACTTTCACTAATGCGGTTTCAGTGCTGTTAAACTCTCTAAAACTGGACTGAAATTCTTCAAACAGATCGTTGATTGAACACTATTTTCTCCAGGACTTTGGATAAAAATGGAAGGTTAGATATTGGTCTATAATTCATTGGGTCATCTGGATCCAGAGAAGGCTTCTTAAGTAGATGTTTGATTACAGCAACCTTAAAAGCCTGTGGTATGTCTTCATTTACTAAGGATAGATTGATTATATCTAGAATGGGGGCAGTAACCAATGAAATGCATATTTAAATAATTTGGTTGGGATTGGTTCCAAAATGCAAGTTGAAGGTTTAGATGAAACTAATATTTTTGATAACTCTGAAAGCTCAACTGGACGAAAACAGTTCAAACACCTTTTACTCAACAATGGTAAACAGCTGCTGTGTTGTGGGGTGACGCACGTCATCACCAGGGGCATAAAGATGGAAAACTAGCTAACTTTTCACCATTTTCCTGCTTGGAGGCACAGCCACGAGACTAAGTATCTAGAATTACAAAGTCTCGTCGGCTCACCTGGATCGCAGCTGTAAGGCGATCAAACATCACCTTCTGGAGTATTTTCATTCTGGTAAGTTACAGATGATGTATGATTTTTTATACATTGTTTCTTTCCTTCAACAGCGACACGCACACAACACACACACACACACACACACACACACGCATACCGGTAAGCTAATGCGGGCACACTGACGCACAACACAACTTCTCCTACTACAATTCTTCTGCGGGATGATAATTTTGATTGCTTTACTACAAAAACCAGCAAATGAAACATTTACATCTCATCAGGACAATTACATCCACTCACACCACAAACAAGAAAGGCTAAAATGTCTGTTGTGCAGAGCTGCGGTGGCAACACTGTCGTCGGTGCTCCAGTCTTGGGTCTTTCACATGGATCCAAACCATTTATAACCCTGATTTTGTCCACATACCAGTCCTCAATGTCTTTATTTAACATATACCTGTATATTCCGCATCCTTTTGGGGATTTTTACATGTTGTTTAACACCATCTTTCACTCAAATCCGCTTCTTCTCTGCAACGTACTTTTTTTTCCATGGTTTGTTTACACCCGTCATGCCGCCACCATGTCTGTGCACATCCCAGAATGCTATGCGTAATCACGTGTGATCACAAGCCCTATTAGGCATTCTGTAATCCTATTTGCCTCTATTCTATCCTTAGAAAATGTGTGTATTCTCTTTAGGTTAGCAAGCATGTAGATTTGATTATACAGGTGCTGGCCAGTAAATTAGAATATCATCAAAAGGTTGAAAATATTTCAGTAATTCCATTCAAAACGTGAAACTTGTACATTATATTCATGCAATGCACACAGACCAATGTATTTCCAATGTTCATTACATTTAAATTTGATATTCATAAGTGACAACTAATGAAAACTCCAAATTTGGTATCTCAAAAAATTAGAATATTCTGAAAAGGCTGAATATAGAAGACACCTGCTGCCACTCTAATCAGCTGATTTACTCAAAACACCTGCAAAGGCCTTTAAAAGGTCCCTCAGTCTTGTTTTGAAGGCACCACAATCATGGGGAAGACTTCTGACTTAACAGCTGTCCAAAAGACAATCATTGACACCTTGCACAAGGAGGGCAAGACACAAAAGGTGATTGCTAAAGAAGCTGGCTGTTCGCAGAGCTCTGTGTCCAAGCACATTAACAGACAGGCGAAGGGACGGAAAAAATGTGGTAGAAAAAAGTGTACAAGCTCTAGGGATAACCGCACCCTGCAGAGAATTGTGATGACAAACCCATTCAAAAATGTGGGTGAGATCCACAAAGAGTGGACTGCAGCTGGAGTCAGCGCTTCAAGAACCACCACGAGGAGACTCATGAAAGACATGGGATTCAGCTGTCGCATTCCGTGTGTCAAGCCACTCTTGAACATGAAACAGCGCAAGAAGCGTCTCGCCTGGGCCAAGGACAAAAAGGACTGGACTGATGCTGAGTGGTCCAAAGTTATGTTTTCTGATGAAAGCAAGTTCTGCATTTCCTTTGGAAATCAAGGACCCAGAGTCTGGAGGAAGAGCGGAGAAGCACAGAATCCACGTTGCATGAGGTCCAGTGTAAAGTTTCCACCGTCAGTGATGGTGTGGGGTGCCATGTCATCTGCCGGTGTTGGCCCACTCTGTTTCCTGAGGTCCAGGGTCAATGCAGCCGTCTACCAGGAAGTTTTAGAGCACTTCATGCTTCCTGCTGCTGACCAACTTTATGGGGATGCAGACTTCACCTTTCAACAGGACTTGGCACCTGCACACAGTGCCAAAACCACCAGCACCTGGTTCAAGGACCATGGTATCCCTCGCCTGACCTTAACCCCATAGAAAATCTATGGGGTATTGTGAAGCGGAGGATGCAATACGCTAGACCCAACAATGCAGAGGAGCTGAAGACGACTATCAGAGCAACCTGGGCTCTCATAACACCTGAGCAGTGCCACAGACTGATCGAGTCCATGCCACGCCGCATTACTGCAGTTATTGAGGCAAAAGGAGCCCCGACTAAGTATTGAGTGCTATACATGCACATTCTTTTCATGTTCATTCTTTTCAGTTGGCCAACATTAGAGAAACAAACATTTTTTCATTGGCCTTTAGAATATTCTAATTTTCTGAGATACCAGATTTGATGTTTTCATTGGTTGTCACCTATAAATATCAAAATTAAACGTAATAAACATCGGAAATACATTGGTCTGTGTGCATTGCATGAATATAATGTACAAGTTTCACGTTTTGAATGGAATTACTGAAATATTTTCAACCTTTTGATGATATTCTAATTTACTGGCCAGCACCTGTATTTAAAAAATGAAAAAAGGTCAACATTAGAGATTTGGAGCTGTGGTCAGACTCTGGTCAGTTACTAGATGCCGTAGTGGATAACTATAATTAAGAAAAGGTAATTAAAAAAGAAGAAGGAGTTTCCTAAACAGTGTCATAGTCATTTTTTTATAAGAGAAAATAAAACCCACAGGTTTGTGTGAACAGCTGCAGACTGTTGTTCTTTAGGAATTACCATCAGCAGACAAACACAGCTCAGCAGCAGGGAGCCATAGAGAAGACAGGAGAGGTGCTCTGCTTCAAACAGACAGAGCAGTGTTGGATTTTCCTGGCTACTAGCAAGAGACCAGAGAACAAAGGGTTTCCTGCAACCAGCCCATCGGAGCCACAGAGCTGTAGAAAGCAGTCTGGAAGAAAAGTACTAGCTAAATCTCATGTAAAGCCCCTAGTTTTGTTGTTAAGAGCTGCACATAGGTTTAGAATGAAGTATGGGACAAAACGGCTCCTATTGTATTGACTAAAACTTGGGATTGCAGATATATCCACGTAGGCTTTGATTCACAAAATCCGGGAGACTTTATCCTCATGCAACATTATGCATTCTGACTGAGGTCATGTTTTTTCCTGCATCTGCTGCTTGGATTTCCCCTATTTTCCCATTTCTAAAGAAACCTTTCACAGTCTGCAGCAGCTGAGCTAAGAAAAGGGACCAAGGGGTCAAACTGACCTCATACGGCACTATTAAATAGGCATATCAAGATGACGTGAAACAGAAAATGTCAAGTTTTATGGCTTTGGAGAGCCGCAGCTGAGCAGTCTGTTAAGGGCGTTCTTTAGTTTAACAAATGTGACGTACCTGCAGCTCAAAGAACTTGCTGTATCTTCGGTAGATGACAAAGGAAGTGGAGTCAGAGTAAGTTACATTGATAAGATACACCTGGTAAAGAAAGCACAAACAGATATGGCATGTTAGGAACAAAGGCAAGGCAGCTTTGTTTATATAGCACTGAAGCAATTCCAGGAGCCCGAACAGCATAATAAAACGTTAAAATCATCGTGACAACATAAAACAGCAGACTTCCAAATCTAATTTAAATGAAAACAAATAAAATTAAGACCAAATTTAAATACAGGTAAAGTTAGAAATTTAGAAGTAAGGAAAAAATAAGGTCAAGTTGAAAGGTGAGCTGTTAGTGCAGCATAAAAAACATTCAAAACATTCATTCAAAGGCTGATGAATACATGAAAGCTTTCAATTTTGATTTAAACGTTTCTAGAGTAGGGGCACATTTGAAACTGATGTCATCTGTGAGCAGCATAGTAGCTAAAAGCAGCTTCACCCTGGTTCTGACCTGGGGTTCTACCAGCTGAAGGATCTCAGAGCCCTGCTGGGGGTATGTGCTGCAAGGAGACCCAACATGTAATCCAACAAAGGTCAGATCTTCACAGATCTGCAGGGCTCAAATAAACTAACTAAAAGGATATTTCACAGAAATTTAGAAGACTAATATTTACGTTTGTTTCATTGTTTTCAGTGGTTGAAGGTTACAATATTTGCTTACTGCCTTTGTGTGTCTACCTGTAATCTTATTATTTTTCATCTTCCCCCTCCCCTTCCCCCTTTCCACTTGCGCTTTAGCACGATTCTCTTGAATCTGCACTGTTAAACGAGGAAACAAATGGCATCCCTTATGTCAACAGTTTATAGCACTTTTTTGCAACACCACAGATGCATTTCAGGAAAACTTCCCTGAACGTAATGAAACAAACAAAAAAAGATCATCATCTCACCCGCAGACTTCTTTCGCATAATAAACAAAACACATCTGAAAGATTTCCAAGATAAATGTTTCATTTTCCTGAACAAACATTTATACTTTTCTGAGGGTTAACTCGTGCCATGAGCAAGTTGGGATGTCAGAAAGGCCTCTGAAGTTGCACTGCACTTTATTCCTGGAATAACACAACAATCCTGCAGAGGAAGCAAAGCATATTTCCATTTGTCGGCCTCTCCATATAATACTTGCAAACCTGAAATTGCAGAAAGTTCCTAAAACTACTTCTGCATCAGGTTGCTGATGATTTGCCAAAATCCCCCAAAGAGGACACTTCATGGAAGCTTAGTGACTGCCCGTCACCTCAGGCTGCTCCAGTGTGTATAACATAACTTTTTGTGCGTGAACAGTTTTTGTAAATGTATTTTCTTATGTTCATGTGTATTTTGTCTAATTTGTGTTATTTTAAAATGTGTTTTGTATTACTGTTCAGCAAACAAGAAATGTGATCGCTGTTGGTTTTTGGGCCGTGACTCGGCTGGTCCTTTTCCTCACAGGGGAGAGTTTCTCGGAGAGCAAGTTACGGCACTCGCTTTAACTTTATCACAACTGTACTTCAGTAAAAATGATGAGGCAGCCATCCAATTGTACCTTCTGCAGAAAAATGGTACAGAGTACATAAACAGGCCTGGATCACCTCCAGAAAAGTAACCAGAGTATTAGCTGACATAATCTGTGGGCAGCAGTCACAGGTAGAGCGGGTTGTCTGGTAATCGGAAGGTTGTAGGTTCGATCCTGGCTCCCGCCAGAGTGGTGCTGTTAGCCCGTCTTTCCTGCTGGTGGTGGTCAGACGGACTGGTTGTGCCAATGCTTTGCAGTCTTGCTTTTGTGCACTAGAGGTCGGCTGCGGCTACATCGTAGCTCATCACCGCCAGCATGTGAGTGTGTGTGTGAATGGGTGGATGACTGATTGTGCTGTTAAGTGCCTTGGGGGGTTGAAGAACCCTAAGAATGACTAAACAAATACAGGCCATTTACCATCATCTAATATAAGCTACCCCTTCCTGAGTCACCACCCCTGAAGCCAAATTTATACTTCTCTGTCAGCTCCAAAAGGGAGAGACACGCACGCACGGACGGACTGAGACGTTTTGCTCTCATACTTCTCCATCTCCTAGGGAGTGTTGCAAAGCAATTCCCCGCCACGACAACAGAGGGCATAGCGTTGTTCTGTAGTATCCTGTCATGTATCCGGTCCAAGATAGTGTGTTTATATTGTGTTTTTTGTATTTAAGAGACTTTTTTACAAAGACAAATTTGTCACTCATCTTCCTCCACCTCTTCATGCGCTCGCCACTTCTAAACCTATGTTTCCTGTCATTTCCGTCCACCAATAAAACGTTTGCTGCGCATCTTTTCACTCCTCCAGTCACGGGGGAATTAAACGTTCATATTTTTAGAGTTTTTTCGCGAGGTACTCTTCAAGCTTCTCCGTGTCTGCTGCTTGTTATCCTCAGCTCTCTTTATGTTTTTGAGGACGCAATGGCGGCAGTGTGGACGACAGAGGTGCCCTGGCCAATCACAAGCTTGCGTTCTCCGTCACGACGGACGGATGTTTGGAAAAGAGAGCTCAACTCCGTCTGTTCTTGCGAGGGCTCTCCAGCAGGCCCGCAAGAACGGATAATGGCGTTGCGTGCATTCGTCCCGACACAGACGGAGAAGTATAATTTAGGCTTAAAACTTGGCATCTTCCTGTTGTATGAAAAGCAGGAAATACTGTGTGTGTGAAAGATGTAGCTGCATGACACATCTTATTCTAACTGACAAAGATGATGAAATAATTGGGTGTTTGCACCTAAATGTGTGATTTTGGAATGAGATCAAAACAATTTCAACAGATTGTCAGATTAATTAGAAACATGGAGCCGAAGTGACCCAGGTCAGTTCACTCAAAAATAATCCCAAAAAAACAGAATTACACTTTAAATGCCCATGAAAACAAACCTCTCTCTCATTATGTACGGCTGCTTTTCTCAGAGCATGACAAGTTTTAAGATTAAAGATTTGCATTATCAGTAAAAACAACTCAATTAAAACTTGGTGGGAGACTTGAGGTTTCTGATCAGCTCCTTTAGGGACATTTGGTATTAGATGCTGGAACAGGGAGGCTGTTTCAAGACAAATGTTATATGCTACAGTATTAGCACACGTTGCATGTCGTATGCCTGTGCCCAAGCCCAGCTCTGTGTCCTAGCACCGCTCCTGACCTGAACTGAATCCACAGGTTATGAGTTACAATGTGTAAAACATCCATTCACTGCAGATCCATAACAATTAAATACAATACATGAATTGTTGATTGAGTTCAAATACCAGGACAGGTAGTCATAAGGATAGATTTGTTTGACTTCAAAATGCAACTAAAACAAAATGTCAGTGCTACTCAGAGCCCATGTGCCACAGAGTCACTGGCAGGAAGTGATACTTAAACAGCATGAGCTAAAGACAAAGGGTTGCTTCTTTCCTCTCTTTAGTCGGACACGCATT